>NW_022884581.1:0-48703 GCF_011952205.1 Bombus bifarius | reverse complement strand
ATAACGTTATAACGAATTACGTTATATGGTATAACGTTATAACGTATTACGTTATATGGTATAACGTTATACCGTATTACGTTATATGGTATAACGAAATGACGTTTTACGTTATATGGTATTACGTTCTAACGTAATACGTTATATGGTATAACGAAATGACGTTTCACGTTATATGGTATTATGTTATTACGTATTACGTTATATGGTATAACGTTATAACGTATTACGTTATATGGTATATCGTTATAACGTATTACGTTATATGGTATAACGTTATACCGTATTACGTTATATGGTATAACGAAATGACGTTTTACGTTATATGGTATTACGTTATAACGTATTACGTTATATGGTATAACGTTATAACGTATTACGTTATATGGTATAACGTTATAACGTATTACGTTATATGGTATAACGTTATAACGTATTACGTTATATGGTCTATCGTTATAACGTATTACGTTATATGGTATAACGTTATAACGCATTACGTTATATGGTATATCGTTATAACGAATTACGTTATATGGCATTACGTTATAACGTATTACGTTATATGGTATAACGTTATAACGTATTACGTTATATGGTATAACGTTATAACGTACTACGTTATATGGTATATCGTTATAACGTATTACGTTATATGGTATAACGTTATACCGTATTACGTTATATGGTATAACGAAAATGACGTTTTACGTTATATGGTATTACGTTATAACGTAATATTAAAGTTATATGGTATAACGTTATACCGTATTACGTTACGGTATAACGAAATGACGTTTTACGTTATATGGTATAACGTTATAACGTATTACGTTATATGGTATTACGTTTTAACGTATTACGTTATATGGTATAACGTTATAACGTATTACGTTATACGGTATTACGTTATAACGTATTACGTTATATGGTATAACGTTATAACGTATTACGTTACATGGGATTACGTTATAACGTATTTCGTTATATGGGATGACGTTATAACGTATTACGTTATATGGTATAACGTTATACCGTATTACGTTATATGGGATGACGTTATAACGTATTACGTTACATGGGATTACGTTATAACGTATTTCGTTATATGGGATGACGTTATAACGTATTACGTTATATGGGATGACGTTATAACGTATTACGCTATATGGGACGACGTTATAACGTATTACGTCATATGGTATGACGTTATAACATATTACGTTATATGGGAGGGCGCTATAACGTATTACGTTATATGGGAGTACGTTATAACGTATTACGTTATATGGTATGACGTTATAACATATTACGTTATATGGGAGGACGTTATAACGTATTACGTTATATGGTATGACGTTAAAACGTCTTACGTTATATGGGATGACGTTATAACGTAATACGTTATATGGTATGACGTTATAACGTGAATAGATTATATGGTATGACGTTATACCGCATTACGTTATATGGGATGACGTTATAACGTATTACGTTATATGGGATGACGTCAGAACGTATTACGTTACATGGGATGACGCTTTAACGTATTACGTTATATGGGATGACGTCATAACGTATTACGTTATATGGGATGACGTTATAACGTAATACGTTATATGGTATGACGTTATAACATATTACGTTATATGGGAGGACGTTATAACGTATTACGTTATATGGTATGACGTTAAAACGTCTTACGTTATATGGGATGACGTTATAACGTATTACGTTATATGGGACGACGATATAACGTATTACGTTATATGTGATGACGTTATAGCGTATTACGTTATATGTTATAACGTTATAACGTAATACGTTATATGGTATGACGTTATAACATATTACGTTATATGGGAGGACGTTATAACGTATTACGTTATATGGTATGACGTTAAAACGTCTTACGTTATATTGGATGACGTTATAACGTAATATGTTATATGGTATGACGTTATAACGTAAATAGATTATATGGTATGGCGTTATACCGCATTGCGTTATATGGGAGGGCGCTATAACGGATTACGTTATATGGGAGTACGTTATAACGTATTACGTTATATGGGATGACGTCATAACGTATTACGTTACATGGGATGACGCTTTAACGTATTACGTTATATGGGATGACGTTATAACGTATTACGCTATATGGGACGACGTTATAACGTATTACGTTATATGGGAGGGCGCTATAACGTATTACGTTATATGGGAGTACGTTATAACGTATTACGTTATATGGTATGACGTTATAACATATTACGTTATATGGGAGGACGTTATAACGTATTACGTTATATGGTATGACGTTAAAACGTCTTACGTTATATGGGATGACGTTATAACGTAATACGTTATATGGTATGACGTTATAACGTGAATAGATTATATGGTATGACGTTATACCACATTACGTTATATGGGAGGGCGCTATAACGTATTACGTTATATGGGAGTACGTTATAACGTATTACGTTATATGGGATGACGTTATAACGTATTACGTTATATGGGACGACGATATAACGTATTACGTTATATGTGATGACGTTATAGCGTATTACGTTATATGGGATGACGTAATAACGTATTACGTTATATGGGACGACGTTGTAACGTATTACGCAGTATGGTATGACGTTATAACGTTTTACGTTATATGTTATAACGTTATAACGTAATACGTTATATGGTATGACGTTATACCGTATTACGTTATATGGAACGACGTTATAACGTATTACGTTATATGGGATGAAGGTGTAACGTATTACGTTATATGGTATGACGTTATAACGTATTACGTTATATGGGATGACGTTATAACGTATTACGCTATATGGGACGACGTTATAACCTATTACGTTATATGGGATGACGTAGTAACGTATTACGTTATATGGGCTACGTTATAACGTATTACGCAGTATGGTATAACGTTATAACCTATTACGTTATATGGGATGACGTAGTAACGTATTACGTTATATGGGCTACGTTATAACGTATTACGCAGTATGGTATAACGTTATAACGTATTACGTTATATGTTATAACGTTATAACGTAATACGTTATATGGTATGACGTTATAACATATTACGTTATATGGGAGGACGTTATAACGTATTACGTTATATGGTATGACGTTAAAACGTCTTCCGTTATATGGGATGACGTTATAACGTAATACGTTATATGGTATGACGTTATAACATATTACGTTATATGGGAGGACGTTATAACGTATTACGTTATATGGTATGACGTTAAAACGTCTTCCGTTATATGGGATGACGTTATAACGTAATACGTTATATGGTATGACGTTATAACATATTACGTTATACGGGAGGACGTTATAACGTATTACGTTATATGGTATGACGTTAAAACGTCTTACGTTATATGGGATGAAGTTATAACGTATTACGTTATATGGGACGACGATATAACGTATTACGTTATATGTGATGACGTTATAGCGTATTACGTTATATGTTATAACGTTATAACGTAATACGTTATATGGTATGACGTTATAACATATTACGTTATATGGGAGGACGTTATAACGTATTACGTTATATGGTATGACGTTAAAACGTCTTACGTTATATGGGATGACGTTATAACGTAATATGTTATATGGTATGACGTTATAACGTAAATAGATTATATGGTATGGCGTTATACCGCATTGCGTTATATGGGAGGGCGCTATAACGTATTACGTTATATGGGAGTACGTTATAACGTATTACGTTATATGGGATGACGTCATAACGTATTACGTTACATGGGATGACGCTTTAACGTATTACGTTATATGGGATGACGTTATAACGTATTACGTTATATGGGCCGACGTTATAACGTATTACGTTATATGGGATGACGTTATAACGTATTACGTTATATGGTATAACGTTATACCGTATTACGTTATATGGGATGACGTTATAACGTATTACGTTACATGGGATTACGTTATAACGTATTTCGTTATATGGGATGACGTTATAACGTATTACGTTATATGGGATGACGTTATAACGTATTACGCTATATGGGACTACGTTATAACGTATTACGTCATATGGTATGACGTTATAACATATTACGTTATATGGGAGGGGGCTATAACGTATTACGTTATATGGGAGTACGTTATAACGTATGACGTTATATGGTATGACGTTATAACATATTACGTTATATGGGAGGACGTTATAACGTATTACGTTATATGGTATGACGTTAAAACGTCTTACGTTATATGGGATGACGTTATAACGTAATACGTTATATGGTATGACGTTATAACGTGAATAGATTATATGGTATGACGTTATACCGCATTACGTTATATGGGATGACGTTATAACGTATTACGTTATATGGGATGACGTCAGAACGTATTACGTTACATGGGATGACGCTTCAACGTATTACGTTATATGGGATGACGTCATAACGTATTACGTTATATGGGACGACGTTATAACGTATTACGTTATATGGGATGAAGGTGTAACGTATTACGTTATATGGTATGACGTTATAACGTATTACGTTATATGGGATGACGTTATAACGTATTACGCTATATGGGACGACGTTATAACCTATTACGTTATATGGGATGACGTAGTAACGTATTACGTTATAAGGGACGACGTTATAACCTATTACGTTATATGGGATGAAGGTGTAACGTATTACGTTATATGGGATGACGTTATAACGTAAAAGGTGATATGGTATGACGTTATGCGGTATTACGTTATATTGGATGACGTTGTAACGTAATAGGTTATATGGTATGACGTTATGACGTATGCGTTATATGGGATGACGTTATACCGTATTACGTTATATGGGATGACGTTATAACGTAGTACGTTATATGGGCTGACGTTATAACGTATTACGTCATATGGTATGACGTTATAACGTATTACGATTTATGGGATGACGTTATAACGTATTACGTTATATGGGATGACGCTATAACGTAATAGGTTATATGGGACAACGTTATAACGTATTACCTAATATGGGATGACGTAATAACGTATTGCGTTATATGGTATAACGTTATAACGTACTACGTTATATGGTATAGCGTTATAACGTACTACGTTATATGGTATAACGTTATAACGTATTACGTTATATGGTATAACGTTATAACGTATTACGTTATATGGTATATCGTTATAACGTATTACGTTATATGGTATAACGTTATACCGTATTACGTTATATGGTATAACGAAATGACGTTTTACGTTATATGGTATTACGTTATAACGTATTACGTTATATGATATTACGTTATAACGTATTATGTGACTGAAATGATGGCGTTTTACCGGTACCATGGTATAAAACGTTATAACGTATATTACGACGCATGGTATAACGTTATAACGTATTACGTTATATGGTATAACGTTTTAACGTATTACGTTGTATGGTATAACGTTATAACGTATTACGTTATATGGTATTACGTTATAACGTATTACGTTATATGGTATTACGTTATAACGTATTACGTTATATGGTATAACGTTATAACGTATTACGTTATATGGTATAACGTTATAACGTATTACGTTATATGGTATAACGTTATAACGTATTACGATATATGGATACATTATATAACGTACTGTTTCGTTATATGGGATGACGTTATAACGTATTGGCGGATAACGTTATAACGTATTACGCTATATGGGACGACGTTATAACGTATTGCGTCATATGGTATGACGTTATAACATATTACGTTAGAACGCGCAATATTACGTTATATGGGATGACGTTATAACGTATTACGTTATATGGTATGACGTTATAACATATTACGTTATATGGGAGGACGTTATAACGTATTACGTTATATGGTATGACGTTAAAACGTCTTACGTTATATGGGATGACGTTATAACGTAATACGTTATATGGTATGACGTTATAACGTGAATAGATTATATGGTATGACGTTATACCGCATTACGTTATATGGGATGACGTTATAACGTATTACGTTATATGGGATGACGTCTGAACGTATTACGTTACATGGGATGACGCTTTAACGTATTACGTTATACGGGATGACGTCATAACGTATTACGTTATATGGGATGACGTTATAACGTAATACGTTATATGGTATGACGTTATAACATATTACGTTATATGGGAGGACGTTATAACGTCTTACGTTATATGGGATGACGTTATAACGTATTACGTTATATGGGACGACGATATAACGTATTACGTTATATGTGATGACGTTATAGCGTATTACGTTATATGTTATAACGTTATAACGTAATACGTTATATGGTATGACGTTATAACATATTACGTTATATGGGAGGACGTTATAACGTATTACGTTATATGGTATGACGTTAAAACGTCTTACGTTGTATGGGATGACGTTATAACGTAATATGTTATATGGTATGACGTTATAACGTAAATAGATTATATGGTATGGCGTTATAACGCATTGCGTTATATGGGAGGGCGCTATAACGTATTACGTTATATGGGAGTACGTTATAACGTATTACGTTATATGGGATGACGACATAACGTATTACGTTACATGGGATGACGCTTTAACGTATTACGTTATATGGGATGACGTTATAACGTATTACGTTATATGGGCCGACGTTATAACGTATTACGTTATATGGGATGACGTTATAACGTATTACGTTATATGGTATAACGTTATACCGTATTACGTTATATGGGATGACGTTATAACGTATTACGTTACATGGGATTACGTTATAACGTATTTCGTTATATGGGATGACGTTATAACGTATTACGTTATATGGGATGACGTTATAACGTATTACGCTATATGGGACGACGTTATAACGTATTACGTCATATGGTATGACGTTATAACATATTACGTTATATGGGAGGGCGCTATAACGTATTACGTTATATGGGAGTACGTTATAACGTATTACGTTATATGGTATGACGTTATAACATATTACGTTATATGGGAGGACGGTATAACGTATTACGTTATATGGTATGACGTTAAAACGTCTTACGTTATATGGGATGACGTTATAACGTAATACGTTATATGGTATGACGTTATAACGTGAATAGATTATATGGTATGACGTTATACCGCATTACGTTATATGGGATGACGTTATAACGTATTACGATATATGGGATGACGTCAGAACGTATTACGTTACATGGGATGACGCTTTAACGTATTACGTTATATGGGATGACGTCATAACGTATTACGTTATATGGGACGACGTTATAACGTATTACGTTATATGGGATGACGTAATAACGTATTACGTTATATGGGACGACGTTATAACGTATTACGCAGTATGGTATGACGTTATAACGTTTTACGTTATATGTTATAACGTTATAACGTAATACGTTATATGGTATGACGTTATACCGTATTACGTTATATGGAACGACGTTATAACGTATTACGTTATATGGGATGAAGGTGTAACGTATTACGTTATATGGTATGACGTTATAACGTATTACGTTATATGGGATGACGTTATAACGTATTACGCTATATGGGACGACGTTATAACCTATTACGTTATATGGGATGACGTAGTAACGTATTACGTTATAAGGGACGACGTTATATCGTATTACGCAGTATGGTATAACGTTATAACGTATTACGTTATATGTTATAACGTTATAACGTAATAGGTTATATGATATGACGTTATGCGGTATTACTTTATATGGAACGACGTTATAACGTATTACGTTATATGGGATGAAGGTGTAACGTATTACGTTATATGGGATGACGTTATAACGTATTACGATTTATGGGATGACGTTATAACGTATTACGTTATATGGGATGACGCTATAACGCAATAGGTTATATGGGACAACGTTATAACGTATTACCTTATATGGGATGACGTAATAACGTATTGCGTTATATGTTATAACGTTATAACGTAATACGTCATATGGTATGACGTTATAACATATTACGTTATATGGGAGGGCGCTATAACGTATTACGCTATATGGGAGTACGTTATAACGAATTACGTTATATGGGACGACGTAATATCGTATTACGTTATATGGGCTACGTTATAACGTATTACGCAGTATGGTATAACGTTATAACGTATTACGTTATATGTTATAACGTTATAACGTAATACGTTATATGGTATGACGTTATAACATATTACGTTATATGGGCTACGTTATAACGTATTACGCAGTATGGTATAACGTTATAACGTATTACGTTATATGTTATAACGTTATAACGTAATACGTTATATGGTATGACGTTAAAACGTCTTACGTTATATGGGATGACGTTATAACGTATTACGTTATATGGGACGACGATATAACGTATTACGTTATATGTGATGACGTTATAGCGTATTACGTTATATGTTATAACGTTATAACGTAATACGTTATATGGTATGACGTTATAACATATTACGTTATATGGGAGGACGTTATAACGTATTACGTTATATGGTATGACGTTAAAACGTCTTACGTTATATGGGATGACGTTATAACGTAATATGTTATATGGTATGACGTTATAACGTAAATAGATTATATGGTATGGCGTTATACCGCATTGCGTTATATGGGAGGGCGCTATAACGTATTACGTTATATGGGAGTACGTTATAACGTATTACGTTATATGGGATGACGTCATAACGTATTACGTTACATGGGATGACGCTTTAACGTATTACGTTATATGGGATGACGTTATAACGTATTACGTTATATGGGCCGACGTTATAACGTATTACGTTATATGGGATGACGTAATAACGTATTACGTTATATGGGACGACGTTATAACGTACTACGTAGTATGGTATAACGTTATAACGTATTACGTTATATGTTATAACGATATAACGTATTACGTTATATGGGACGACGTTATAACGTATTACGTTATATGGGAGGGCGCTATAACGTATTACGTTATATGGGAGTACGTTATAACGTATTACGTTATATGGTATGACGTTATAACATATTACGTTATATGGGAGGACGTTATAACGTATTACGTTATATGGTATGACGTTAAAACGTCTTACGTTATATGGGATGACGTTATAACGTAATATGTTATATGGTATGACGTTATAACGTAAATAGATTATATGGTATGGCGTTATAACGCATTGCGTTATATGGGAGGGCGCTATAACGTATTACGTTATATGGGAGTACGTTATAACGTATTACGTTATATGGGATGACGACATAACGTATTACGTTACATGGGATGACGCTTTAACGTATTACGTTATATGGGATGACGTTATAACGTATTACGTTATATGGGCCGACGTTATAACGTATTACGTTATATGGGATGACGTTATAACGTATTACGTTATATGGTATAACGTTATACCGTATTACGTTATATGGGATGACGTTATAACGTATTACGTTACATGGGATTACGTTATAACGTATTTCGTTATATGGGATGACGTTATAACGTATTACGTTATATGGGATGACGTTATAACGTATTACGCTATATGGGACGACGTTATAACGTATTACGTCATATGGTATGACGTAATAACGTATTACGTTATATGGTATGATGTTAAAACGTCTTACGTTATATGGAATGACGTTATAACGTAATACGTTATATGGTATGACGTTATAACGTGAATAGATTATATGGTATGACGTTATACCGCGTTACGTTATATGGGATGACGTTATAACGTATTACGTTATATGGGATGACGTCAGAACGTATTACGTTACATGGGATGACGCTTTAACGTATTACGTTATATGGGATGACGTCATAACGTATTACGTTATATGGGACGACGTTATAACGTATTACGTTATATGGGATGACGTAATAACGTATTACGTTATATGGGACGACGTTATAACGTATTACGCAGTATAGTATGACGTTATAACGTTTTACGTTATATTTTATAACGTTATAACGTAATACGTTATATGGTATGACGTTATACCGTATTACGTTATATGGAACGACGTTATAACGTATTACGTTATATGGGATGAAGGTGTAACGTATTACGTTATATGGTATGACGTTATAACGTATTACGTTATATGGGATGACGTTATAACGTATTACGCTATATGGGACGACGTTATAACCTATTACGTTATATGGGATGACGTAGTAACGTATTACGTTATAAGGGACGACGTTATAACGTATTACCCAGTATGGTATAACGTTATAACGTATTACGTTATATGTTATAACGTTATAACGTAATAGGTTATATGATATGACGTTATGCGGTATTACTTTATATGGAACGACGTTATAACGTATTACGTTATATGGGATGAAGGTGTAACGTATTACGTTATATGGTATGACGTTATAACGTATTACGTTATATGGGATGACGTTATAACGTATTACGCTATATGGGACGACGTTATAACCTATTACGTTATATGGGATGACGTAGTAACGTATTACGTTATAAGGGACGACGTTATATCGTATTACGCAGTATGGTATAACGTTATAACGTATTACGTTATATGTTATAACGTTATAACGTAATAGGTTATATGATATGACGTTATGCGGTATTACTTTATATGGAACGACGTTATAACGTATTACGTTATATGGGATGAAGGTGTAACGTATTACGTTATATGGGATGACGTTATAACGTAAAAGGTGATATGGTATGACGTTATGCGGTATTACATTATATTGGATGACGTTGTAACGTAATAGGTTATATGGTATGACGTTATGACGTATGCGTTATATGGGATGACGTTATACCGTATTACGTTATATGGGATGACGTTATAACGTAGTACGTTATATGGGCTGACGTTATAACGTATTACGTCATATGGTATGACGTTATAACGTATTACGATTTATGGGATGACGTTATAACGTATTACGTTATATGGGATGACGCTATAACGCAATAGGTTATATGGGACAACGTTATAACGTATTACCTTATATGGGATGACGTAATAACGTATTGCGTTATATGTTATAACGTTATAACGTAATACGTCATATGGTATGACGTTATAACATATTACGTTATATGGGAGGGCGCTATAACGTATTACGCTATATGGGAGTACGTTATAACGAATTACGTTATATGGGACGACGTAATATCGTATTACGTTATATGGGCTACGTTATAACGTATTACGCAGTATGGTATAACGTTATAACGTATTACGTTATATGTTATAACGTTATAACGTAATACGTTATATGGTATGACGTTATAACATATTACGTTATATGGGCTACGTTATAACGTATTACGCAGTATGGTATAACGTTATAACGTATTACGTTATATGTTATAACGTTATAACGTAATACGTTATATGGTATGACGTTAAAACGTCTTACGTTATATGGGATGACGTTATAACGTATTACGTTATATGGGACGACGATATAACGTATTACGTTATATGTGATGACGTTATAGCGTATTACGTTATATGTTATAACGTTATAACGTAATACGTTATATGGTATGACGTTATAACATATTACGTTATATGGGAGGACGTTATAACGTATTACGTTATATGGTATGACGTTAAAACGTCTTACGTTATATGGGATGACGTTATAACGTAATATGTTATATGGTATGACGTTATAACGTAAATAGATTATATGGTATGGCGTTATACCGCATTGCGTTATATGGGAGGGCGCTATAACGTATTACGTTATATGGGAGTACGTTATAACGTATTACGTTATATGGGATGACGTCATAACGTATTACGTTACATGGGATGACGCTTTAACGTATTACGTTATATGGGATGACGTTATAACGTATTACGTTATATGGGCCGACGTTATAACGTATTACGTTATATGGGATGACGTAATAACGTATTACGTTATATGGGACGACGTTATAACGTACTACGTTGTATGGTATAACGTTATAACGTATTACGTTATATGTTATAACGATATAACGTATTACGTTATATGGGACGACGTTATAACGTATTACGTTATATGGGAGGGCGCTATAACGTATTACGTTATATGGGAGTACGTTATAACGTATTACGTTATATGGTATGACGTTATAACATATTACGTTATATGGGAGGACGTTATAACGTATTACGTTATATGGTATGACGTTAAAACGTCTTACGTTATATGGGATGACGTTATAACGTAATATGTTATATGGTATGACGTTATAACGTAAATAGATTATATGGTATGGCGTTATAACGCATTGCGTTATATGGGAGGGCGCTATAACGTATTACGTTATATGGGAGTACGTTATAACGTATTACGTTATATGGGATGACGACATAACGTATTACGTTACATGGGATGACGCTTTAACGTATTACGTTATATGGGATGACGTTATAACGTATTACGTTATATGGGCCGACGTTATAACGTATTACGTTATATGGGATGACGTTATAACGTATTACGTTATATGGTATAACGTTATACCGTATTACGTTATATGGGATGACGTTATAACGTATTACGTTACATGGGATTACGTTATAACGTATTTCGTTATATGGGATGACGTTATAACGTATTACGTTATATGGGATGACGTTATAACGTATTACGCTATATGGGACGACGTTATAACGTATTACGTCATATGGTATGACGTAATAACGTATTACGTTATATGGTATGATGTTAAAACGTCTTACGTTATATGGAATGACGTTATAACGTAATACGTTATATGGTATGACGTTATAACGTGAATAGATTATATGGTATGACGTTATACCGCGTTACGTTATATGGGATGACGTTATAACGTATTACGTTATATGGGATGACGTCAGAACGTATTACGTTACATGGGATGACGCTTTAACGTATTACGTTATATGGGATGACGTCATAACGTATTACGTTATATGGGACGACGTTATAACGTATTACGTTATATGGGATGACGTAATAACGTATTACGTTATATGGGACGACGTTATAACGTATTACGCAGTATGGTATGACGTTATAACGTTTTACGTTATATTTTATAACGTTATAACGTAATACGTTATATGGTATGACGTTATACCGTATTACGTTATATGGAACGACGTTATAACGTATTACGTTATATGGGATGAAGGTGTAACGTATTACGTTATATGGTATGACGTTATAACGTATTACGTTATATGGGATGACGTTATAACGTATTACGCTATATGGGACGACGTTATAACCTATTACGTTATATGGGATGACGTAGTAACGTATTACGTTATAAGGGACGACGTTATAACGTATTACCCAGTATGGTATAACGTTATAACGTATTACGTTATATGTTATAACGTTATAACGTAATAGGTTATATGATATGACGTTATGCGGTATTACTTTATATGGAACGACGTTATAACGTATTACGTTATATGGGATGAAGGTGTAACGTATTACGTTATATGGGATGACGTTATAACGTAAAAGGTGATATGGTATGACGTTATGCGGTATTACGTTATATTGGATGACGTTGTAACGTAATAGGTTATATGGTATGACGTTATGACGTATGCGTTATATGGGATGACGTTATACCGTATTACGTTATATGGGATGACGTTATAACGTAGTACGTTATATGGGCTGACGTTATAACGTATTACGTCATATGGTATGACGTTATAACGTATTACGATTTATGGGATGACGTTATAACGTATTACGTTATATGGGATGACGCTATAACTCAATAGGTTATATGGGACAACGTTATAACGTATTACCTTATATGGGATGACGTAATAACGTATTGCGTTATATGTTATAACGTTATAACGTAATACGTCATATGGTATGACGTTATAACATATTACGTTATATGGGAGGGCGCTATAACGTATTACGCTATATGGGAGTACGTTATAACGTATTACGTTATATGGGACGACGTAATATCGTATTACGTTATATGGGCTACGTTATAACGTATTACGCAGTATGGTATAACGTTATAACGTATTACGTTATATGTTATAACGTTATAACGTAATACGTTATATGGTATGACGTTATAACATATTACGTTATATGGGCTACGTTATAACGTATTACGCAGTATGGTATAACGTTATAACGTATTACGTTATATGTTATAACGTTATAACGTAATACGTTATATGGTATGACGTTAAAACGTCTTACGTTATATGGGATGACGTTATAACGTATTACGTTATATGGGACGACGATATAACGTATTACGTTATATGTGATGACGTTATAGCGTATTACGTTATATGTTATAACGTTATAACGTAATACGTTATATGGTATGACGTTATAACATATTACGTTATATGGGAGGACGTTATAACGTATTACGTTATATGGTATGACGTTAAAACGTCTTACGTTATATGGGATGACGTTATAACGTAATATGTTATATGGTATGACGTTATAACGTAAATAGATTATATGGTATGGCGTTATACCGCATTGCGTTATATGGGAGGGCGCTATAACGTATTACGTTATATGGGAGTACGTTATAACGTATTACGTTATATGGGATGACGTCATAACGTATTACGTTACATGGGATGACGCTTTAACGTATTACGTTATATGGGATGACGTTATAACGTATTACGTTATATGGGCCGACGTTATAACGTATTACGTTATATGGGATGACGTAATAACGTATTACGTTATATGGGACGACGTTATAACGTACTACGTTGTATGGTATAACGTTATAACGTATTACGTTATATGTTATAACGATATAACGTATTACGTTATATGGGACGACGTTATAACGTATTACGTTATATGGGAGGGCGCTATAACGTATTACGTTATATGGGAGTACGTTATAACGTATTACGTTATATGGTATGACGTTATAACATATTACGTTATATGGGAGGACGTTATAACGTATTACGTTATATGGTATGACGTTAAAACGTCTTACGCTATATGGGATGACGTTATAACGTAATACGTTATATGGTATGACGATATAACGTGAATAGATTATATGGTATGACGTTATACCGCATTGCGTTATATGGGATGACGTTATAACGTATTACGTTATATGGGATGACGTCATAACGTATTACGTTACATGGGATGACGTTATAACGTATTACGTTATATGGGATGACGTTATAACGTATTACGCTATATGGGACGACGTTATAACGTATTACGTCGTATGGTATGACGTTATAACATATTACGTTATATGGGAGGGCGCTATAACATATTTCGTTATATGGGAGTACGTTATAACGTATTACGTTATATGGTATGACGTTATAACATATTACGTTATATAGGAGGACGTTATAACGTATTACGTTATATGGTATGACGTTAAAACGTCTTACGTTATATGGGATGACGTTATAACGTAATACGTTATATGGTATGACGTTATAACGTAAATAGATTATATGGTATGACGTTATACCGCATTACGTTATATGGGATGACGTTATAACGTATTACGTTATATGGGATGACGTCATAACGTATTACGTTATATGGTATGACGTTATAACATATTACGTTTTATGGGATTGCGCTATAGCGTATTCCGTTATATGGGAAGACCTTATAACGTATTACGTTATATGGAACAACGTTATACCGTATTACGTTATATGGGATGACGTTATAACGTAATACGTTATATGGTATGACGTTATAACGTAAATAGGTTATATGGTATGACGTTATACCGTATTACGTTACATGGTATGACGTTATAACGTAAATATCTTATATGGTATGACGTTATACCGTATTACGTTATATGGGATGACGTTATAACGTATTACGTTATATGGGATGACGTTATAACGTATTTCGTTATATGGGATGACGTTATAACGTATTACGTTATATGGGATGACGTTATAACGTAATAGGTTATATGGTATGACGTTATAACGTAATCCGTTATATGGTATGACGTTATAACGTAATAGGTTATATGGTATGACGTTATGCGGTATTACGTTATATTGGAAGACGTTGTAACGTATTACGTTATATGGGATGACGTTATAACGTATTACGTTATATGGGATGACGTTGTAACGTATTACGTTATATGGGATGACATTATAACGTATTACGTTATATGGGATGATGTTATAACGTATTACGTTATATGGGATGACGTTATAACGTATTTCGTTACATGGGAAGACGTTATAACGTATTACGTTATATGGGACGACGTTATAACGTATTACGTTATATGGGATGACGCAATAACGTATTACGTTATATGGGACGACGTTATGACGTATTACGCAGTATGGTATAACGTTATAACGTTTTACGTTATATGTTATAACGTTATAACGTAATACGTTATATGGTATGACGCTATACCGTATTACGTTATATGGGATGACGTAATAACGTATTACGTTATATGGCGTTTGGATCTTTCTCGATGTTTCCAAAGAGTATACAACAAACTTTTGACAGATATTGCCTAGCAACAACGATTTTAACCTTCTCGATGTCTCCAGCGAGAATATAACAAACAAATGCAGTCGTATAACGAAAAAGGTTTTAATCAGATATTCATTCGTGTGATCGCCTTGGAAAGTGATACATCAAGTAATTTACCGAGTGATTCAGCAAACGTATTTTTGTGTTATAAAAATTATTTAGAGTTATCCCGTTGACCGTGGATTCGTTTGAACCCCGGAACATTGTTAATAGCGTAAATTAAATTCATTATTCGTAAAACCTATCAATCGTTAATTTCATTATTCGTTAAATTTATCATTCGTAAAATGTATTATTCGTTCCTCTTATTGTTCGATAAAACTTATTATTCTTTAATCTAATTATTAATTAAACTTATCATTTGTTAATCAATCATATCATTTTAAAACTCATTATTCATAATATTTTGTAAAATCTTGTTTATTCGCGAAAATATATTCTCTGCTTTGTAAAACAATGGCTAATTCAAATGAAGAATCATTACGCGACTTAAATCCTAATGATAACCCGACATATATATGCTATATATATGTCGGATCGTCACTGGGAATCGGGTTGTGGGCGTCAAATGAATCTTCTCGAGGATTAGCCATTGATACGGTACACACAAGCGTAGTTTATTGCAATGATAGTATTATTACAGTCTTGACAATTGATCACGGCGGTTCGGCACTCGCGACACTAGTGACGATGCTCTCGGGCTCTATAACGAATCCGCGGCCAACGGGATGACAACAGAACGTACTCACAAAGTCTAAGTCTGAAAATAATCACTGATCGCGAAGGCGTTACTCTTTAATCGATGAGATCGCGAGCGAGAATGCCTTTCCCGTCCCGATGATGCCACAGAGGAAAACTATAACCGGGTGTGTCTAAGGATACGAAATCATCGGATTCGTCGAGAAAAGCCTTCGTTCAGAAAGTAAGCGAAATTGGCGTTGCTGCTAATTGGTCAATCTCCATATCGGTGGTTATAAAGAGATGCTCCGGTGTTCTTTCATCTCCGACATATATATTATGATTTGTGCCAGTTTCCAAGCTTTTGGAAAGTATTGTATTCTCAGTATTGCGTTTACTATTATTGTGATTTGTCTTATCGCTTTTGGCGGAAAGTTTTTCAAGATTTTGCCGTTAATTAGGTCGATTGCTGGTGCTTTATTGTTTTTTGTTTTCTCAATAATGTTTCTGATTTCTTGTGCTGTCGCTTTGGGTATGGTGTAGTGATTGTCAGTTGGTGTACTAGTAGTTAGCGCATCCTCGTCCGTATGACTATTATGGTTGCTGTTGTTGATGTTGTGTGCGGTGAATGTGTTGCATAGGTGGTTGGAATATTCTTCAGCTTGCTCTTCGTTGCTTCTTGCCCATGTGTTGTCTGCTCTTCTGATTGCTGGTACCATTTTTGTTGTCTTCTTTATTTTTTTTGTGGCTTTCCATAGGGAGTAGTTGTAGTTCTCGTGTGCAGATAGCGACTCGATGAACTTTGTGAACTCGTTGTTGTTGTGTTCTTTTCTTTTGTTTTTTATTTCTTTTGTGAGTTTGTTTAGGTGTTTTTTGTTTTCTTTTGTTCTGTGTTTTTGTAATTTTGCTTTCGCTTTTCTTTTTTCTCTAATTTTTTTGAGGGTGTCTAGTGGAACTGTCTTTTGTTTTTGTTTTTGTTTGTCTGTTGGTTGTTTCAGGTATAGTGGTTGCCCTTGCTGCTTCTTGGATAGTTCCTGTGAGTGTTGTTACTGCTTGATCGATGTGTTCAGGTGTTTTCAGTGGGATGTTGTAGCTGATTTTGCTCTCTATTATTTCTTTGAATATTTGCCATTTGGTGGTTTTATTGCATAGCTTCTCTGTGCTGCTGTAAAGTATTGGTTTTGTTTCTGTATGTAATTATTATGGGCGTATGAGCGGAGGTAAGCTCGAGGCTGGGTGCTATGTTTAGTTTATTTGCGTTTAGTCCCTTTGTGACTGCAAAGTCTAGCAGGTCAGGTATTTTGCTCAGGTCTGTAGGCCAATATGTCGGTCTTCCTGTGGATGATATATTGAGGTTATTATTTCTAATGTATTTTTCCAAGGTTCTGCCTCGAGGTGTGGTGATTCTTGATCCCCATAGTGTGTGCTTTGAGTTATAGTCGCCCGCTGCAATATACTTGTCACCTTGTGTCGCGGCGGTGCGTATACTGCTGACAACTGCAGTTGGTTGCTGTTAGTCTGTACGGTAACGGTGGTTGCTTGTATATGTTCCTTACTGACCTGGCTGTGTAGGTGATGTTTAATGTCGTTTTTTATTACTACTGCCGTCCCTCCGTGTGCTTTCCCTGAGGGATGCTTGGTTTCGTATATGGTGTAGTGCGGTATTTTTATGTAGCTTTTTATTGTGAGGTGTGTTTCTGAGACGAGTAGTATATCGATGTTATTGCTGTACAGGAATGTTTTAGTTTCTAGGGCCCTTTGTTGTAGGCCGTTAGAGTTCCAGGCTGCTATTTTAAGCGTGTCTATTTTTATTTTTTGCTCTTCATGTTAGTAAGTAATTGTAACATGACTGTTATCTGATGTGCTTCGTTTTGGTCGCTTATCATTTTTGTGAGTATTTCGGTGTTTTTTATGGAATGTTTTATTAACTCTTTGATTTCTGTAGCGTCGTTGCTGTGGTTGTTCTTTTCTTGGTTGTCTAAGGGTGACGACCGGTTGACTACTTGCGCGTAACTTCGGTTTCTAGCGGTGTTGGTGTTAGTGTGGTTATTGTTACTTGCGTGCTGTGTTTTTGGTGTTGACGTAGGTTCTATGTTGTCCTGTTGCGTGTGGTGATTGTTGTGTGTCCTGTTACGAAGCGGCGGAAAAAATTTGCCTTGAAGTTGCTTTCTTACTAGACAGCCTTTGTAACTCGCTGGGTGATTTCCACCGCAATTATAGCATTTGACGTCGTTTATTTTTCCCGTGTGTGGGCAGTTCGCTGTTAGGTGCTTTTCTGCGCATTTGACACACGCCGGGTTCCTGTTGCAATAATTTTTATTGTGTCCATATTGTTGATACCTCATGCATTGTGGTATGTCTTTTTTGTGCCTGGATGGCTAGACTGTGATTAGTGTGTTTAAGATTTTTTTAATATCGAAAATTTCCTTGTTGTTATTTTTAGGTTCTAATTCTATTAAGAATGGCGGTAGTAGTTGCTTCGTATCGTACCTTGTAATATTGTTTATAGTTCTTGTTTGGTGACCCATCTTTGCTAATTCGTCACTTAGTTTTTTTGTGTTGATTTTTGGGCGCAGTCCTCTTATAACTACTTTGTAGCTCCTTTCCGCTTTGAGCTGGTACGTGTGGTATATGGCATTTTTCCCCTTAAATCTTGTATAACTTTTCTGTAATTTTCTGGTGTGTTTGTTTAGATTTTTATTTGTTCTAGTTTTGTTTGTGTTATTGTGTAACTATCCTTTCCAACAATATTGTTAAGTTGATCGATAGGCGGGTCTATTATTTGCGCCTCAACAAATATTGGTGGTGGTTTTGTGATGTATGTTGATTGGGTTGTGGTGTTGCTTGTTGGGTCGTCGTCTGATTCTTCTGTTAGCGAGCTGAAGGAGTTTCTTCGCAGTAATTCTTGCAGCCATCGCTGCTTTTCCATATCTGGGTTAGCTGTTATTTTTCCTTTTTTGTTATAGCTGGCTACCTTCCAGCTTTCGTCCTGTTGAGTTGTTGCTTTGTTGTTTTCCATGTCCACTTCTATTGTGGCTGAACAGTCCTGTCCTTGGTTTGTTGGTTGACTTGTTTTTAATGTATCTGTTGTTTTGTGTATGTAATATTGTTCTTGTTTGTTTATAATTCTTATCCGTGGTATTTTCCATAGTTGGTTTGCTAGTCTTTGTGATATAGGACACGGGTTTCCACCGTTTGGCTATAGGCGTAACCGTTCGTAGTTTTCTCTTCCCCACTTGCCGCACTTTCTCCGGAGCACTGTTTCACGCGCTCGTTTAGCTCGGCTGCTCGGGCAGAAGTGGGTAGAACTTTAGGATGGAGTAGTAGGTGTGTGGTAGGACTTTGCCGAATGCTTGTTGAATGTCTAGGAAAACCGCTGAGTAATATTTTTTCTTTTCAAGGGTTTGGTTGATAATGTGGGTTGGTAATATGCAATGGAATTGCTTTACTGTTGAATGTTGTTTCCGAAAACCGAATTGATGATCTGGGAGTGTTTTCAAATCCTTTAGGTGTGGAAGCAATCTATTCGTTAGCATTTTCTCGAATAGTTTTGACAGGGTAGGTAAAAGACTAATTGGGCGATAGGACCTAGTTTCATATATTGGTTTTCCGGGTTTAGGGATGAGAGTAATCAGTGAAATTTTCCAGGCCTTAGGAAAGTATTCGAAGGCGAAGAATTGCATTAAAAATCGATGTGACGAGTGCAATCCCTTTTATGGAAGTTCCTTGATTGCTTTATTGCCTATTAGATCATGCCCCGCTGCTTTCTTGGGGTTTAAGCGACTGATTGATTCTATAATCTCTGTAGAAGTGAAGGGTTCAATAGGAGGAGACATTTGGAAGGGAGAGTGCAGATATTCAGTAATGTCCGCGGCAGCTTTGGAGGAATGGGGTTTAAATACTTTAGACAAGTATTTAGCAAACAGGTTTGCTTTACTTATAGGGCTACGCGCCCATCCACCTTGCGGACGGCGGATTGAAAGGATTATTTGCGGAGGGCGCGTGAGTTTCCTGGAAGCCTTCCATAGTGAGTAGTTGGAGTCAGCGGTGGGCGAGATATTTATAAAAACAGTCATTTTTAGAATATTTGATGATTTTGATTAGCTTTCTAGTTGCGTTGTTTAGTTTGCGTTTGTCATCCGGTGTTCTATCCATCTGCCATACTCTTCTTAGTCTACGTTTTTCTGCTATTTTTTTTAGTATGTATTGGGGATATTCTTGTTTGCTGATAGACGTCTTTGTCGGTGTGGAGAGGCGGATGGCGTTTATTATGCTCGTGTTTAAGTATTCCGCGGCTGTTTCGATATCTTCATTAGTTTTTAGTAAAATTAAGGCTGAAATTGAGTGATGAAAAACTTCTCTAACGAGCTGCCAGTTGGTGAGTTGGTTATGAATAAAGCCATTAGGTGTATTCTCGATAATTGTTGAACTGACTGTTGCTATCACGGGGGAATGATCAGAGGAGAGATCAGCCGAGGAGTTGGTTTGGACGTGTCTTGACAAGATATTTTTGGTTACGAAGAAGTCAAGAAGTTTGGGTATTTTGTTAGTGTCAGTGGGCCAGTATGTGGGTTCGTATGTGGTAAGGTAGTTGAGATTGTTGGTTATTATGCTGTTTAAGAGATTTTTGCCTCTTACTGTAACCAGTCTGCTGCCCCATGGGATATGTTTGGCGTTATAGTCTCCTCCAGCTATGAGTCTACTGCCCAGGGTGTCCAGGAAGTTATCAAAGTCTTCGTTGGCGATGAAGTGTCTAGGAGGGCAGTATACTGCTGAAGTGGTGATTGTACCATGACAGTCTTCTATTGCTACGTTTGTTACTTGGAGGTAGTCTTTCTGGAATGATGGAAGTTCGTAGTGCATAATGTTTGATTTGATTATGATTCCGGTGCCGCCATGGGGCTTTCCGCTGGAGTGTTGGATATGGTAGAAGTTATAACCATTTATTTTCAGATAGTTTTTGTCGGTGAAGTGGTTTTCAGGTACGAGTATTACGTCGATTTGCTGTTGCTTTAGGAAGAGTTCTAGTTCGAATTTGTGTTGAGCTAGTCCGTTTGCATTTCAATGAGCTATGCGTCTTGGTTTTATTTTGCGTCGGGGCGTATTAATTTATCCATGGTGAGTGTTAATAGTGATAGCAAATTATTTATTTGTTCAGATTGTTTTTCTATTAACTGTTCAAGTCTAGTGTCACGTCGATTCGGGATTATTTCACGTTCCGCATGTAAGGTGAGAGATTCGTATTTCAATTATGATCGTTATTACAAAATTTATTAGAAACTGACAGAGTAACGATACAGAATGTTATAACAGAACAGAATAGAATGTCGAGTACTGACCTGGGAGGTTTTTTTTATATCAAGGGTTTGGCTCCTGTGGACGGGTTATCGCTGGATGCCGGTCACATAGGGATTCTGTTACTGCTTAGTTACTGTTTCGATGGCTAAGGTATGTGAGATATGATTATCCTATTGCTGCATTCCCGGGACCACTGTGATACGAGAGACGTTGTCTGTGTTCTATGGATTGGGGACATTATTTTGAGAATGGTCCCTGTGGTTATTCGGATTATTTTGATTTCCTTGTACTGCTTGGACATAGAAGATTGAAGTAGAAGTGATTTTCGGAGGACTGGGTATTTGATTGGTTGTCTCTTTGGCTCTGAGTTTGGGATACTTATTTATATATAAGGTTTCGTAGGCTGAGGAGCCTTTGTAGTTAGCAGAATGGTCACCTTGACAGTGGATGCACTTCGCTGGGGTTTCCGGTGATTTAGTGCACTGGTCAGTGGGGTGTGTACCTGCACATTTAACGCAACGGATTTATGTGCAATCGCTTCCTTTGCCATGTTTGCATTTTTCAAAGCTTTAGTTTATGCAATAGCTCTAGTGTTTTGTTCTCGTGTTTTCGTTCTAGTTATTCTAGTTGAACAAATTTTGTAGTGTTCCTGCCTGCCTGTTCAAATGGATCGAATAGAGCATTCGATTTTTACGTGCTTTTTAATCTGAAATTCTGTAACTGTATCCTCTTCCTCCGAAGATGATTGTATTTCATCTTCGCTCAATGTCATAGTTCTGTTCTGCCGCTTTTTAATTTCTTGTTTCTGAGGCGGATGAAAAGAGAGAGAGAGTGCGTTTCGTCCCGGGACTACCGGTGGACTCGTCAGTAAGGCTATGCCCGGTAGTCCCTGCCTTAGACGTAGAGGGAGTCTCGCTAGGTGCGGTATTTATATCAATCGCTCGTATATTCGACCGCTAGCGAGTTAGACAGACAGACTCTTTGTCGTCGTAGCCCTCTAGTGTTGGCGGTTGGTACCCGCGGATCGCCCGGGAGGTGTTGCGCCGCGTTGATGCCTCGACCTGTCGGCGTCCTGTTGATACCGATCCGCCACATTTCTTAATATTTGCTTGAAACTTTTTCACTTCAGGGACTCATCTTCTTATTTTAGCTGATGTATCTTCGTGTTTTCACTCTGTGAAAAAGTTCTCATTCTGTTACTATTTCTTGTTGTCATTGAACACTTTTCTGGCAGTATTGCATTTTCTCTTATAGAAAGATGGTCCTGTGAATGTGTCTGTGAAGCACCCGCGATCTTCCTTGAAATTGTTTCGCTTAGAACACTTTTCTCATTTACAATGTTTTACAGGGATTTGTGTTATTTCTTCTTCTGAACTACTTCTAGCACTTTTCCTTTTTTTTATATCGGTTTTCACGTTTCCTCTAAAAATGTAGGATATATTTAACTACGTTATAATAGAATTTATATACACAATGTATATACATTAAGCGATTAGATTTCAACATATTAATTAACAGATATCAAGCATTATTAGGTACTATATATAAAGGTTAATATTGATTAGTAACATGAGATTTTGGGGTAAGATTAAAGGTATTAAATTTCATCATGATATGATACAAACATTTACATTACTGTCATCGTCAAGAATTAATGGCCTTCGTAATTTTGCAACAAGTGACATTGACTGCTGTTTTTTAATATTAATTCCAGCTTTCCTTGAACCCTCTCTTTTTGCTCGGCTCTTCAAAACTTTCGGCGTAGTTGAAGTTGAAGGGCCAGTATCTCCAAAATGGTCGTTAACAGATTTTTTAACACCCAAGCAACGTATATTCAATATATCTTTGGTAATTAGTGCTTTAATCCGATTCTTTGATGTAGTACCGATATTTAAAATCTACAACTAAATTCTTTATAAGAATTTAATGTATACATTAAACTATACTTTTTAATAATACATACCATAATTTAATATTATGGTTGAAATTATAACATATATGTCGGGTTTACATTAGAATTAGGGTTAGGGGCGTGAAACGAATCTTCGTTTGGATTACACGTGTCGTTATGCAATAGAGAAGACATTGACTAGTGCAAATACGATTATTATAGAACTGGACAAGTAACCGTGGTAATTAGATACTCGAGAAACTAATGACAATGATCTTAGGTTCAATAACGAATCCGCGGTCGACGGGATGGTAGTCGTACGCACTCGCAAAAATCTAAGTCGGATCCTTTGTTAATATTCACTGACCGTAAGGCGTTAATCTTTTTGTCGATGAGATCGCAAGAGAGAATGGTGTCCCGGTGATACCTTAGAGGAAAACTATGATGGGGTGTGTCTAAGGACACGAGATCATCGGATTGGTCGGGGATATCCTACGTTCGGAAAGTAAGGGAAATTGACGTTGCTGCTAATTGGCCAATCTCCATATCGGTAGTTAGAAAAGGATGCTAGCCGCCCTCGAGGGAAGGTTGCTAGTGGGAGACGTCGTTCGTGGAAAAATAGGTTTCTCCTGTCTTCCTGTAACTGGGACAAAGACTGTTTATCTGTTGAAGGATTTTAGGTAACTAGATATTAGTGTTTATAACGGTCCCCGGGCTAGCCGATCACGTACTGCGGAGACGCGTCGGCATCTGGTAAACATCCTGCCCGGAGAATAGGATCTGCGTGTGGCGAGCTACGGGACAGAAACTGTTGGAATGTTTACTGCCACGTGTCGCTACAAATCTTTCTTTTAAGGAGAGCTATAGGGTTACTCAATGCCTTTGTTAGATGGAGAGTTCGTCCTGTTGACCGCGGCTACGTTCGGCGACTAATTGTCGCCTTGAGCCCAAGCTCATTGTCACAAGTCTCAAACAAATACAATTGGGTAGAATGACGGCAAATCGTTTAATTACAACTGTAGATTTTAATTACGATGTTTTTATGGATTTTCCCGAGGTTTCAGAGGGAAGGCACCGGTGTCCTCTTATCTCTGACATATATATTTTATTTTATTTTTATTTTAGGCCCGGACCATCAATCTCACCCAATTCCATTAAAATCGCATTTTACATGGCCATTGCCCAAATTGACCTTTATTTAACAATGAACTACGATTGCTTAAACGCTAAACATCGGCACTTAATGCAAGAATTTTCAAATTGTATACATAATTAATATTTAATATAAAATTAGATATTTATTTTAATTACACGTTGATTTTATTATCTACCCTATTTGTCTGTCTATGACCTTTCTTTTCGCGAGGAGGGGAAAATGCTTTACGCATACCAGACGACCCGCGTCGCCGGGTTATGTGGGACTCGGCTGATGGTAGTGCCATACCCACTAACAACCCCTCCTCTTCCAATCCTTCTTCGAGCGGAGAGTCTCGACGGCACTGTTAATAGCACATTACTTCGATGAGACCCCATTCGATGCGTCAACTCCTTATCAAACAAATGCCTCCGTTTCTTCGGATATAGTCATCATCCTCTTCTTCCCCATCTTCGAATCGCTCCGCCTTTGTACCTTTCTTGTGTCTGTCTTGTTCTCATCACTGTCCCGCAGAAACTACGGAACAACCCTCAAGTATGGTCGTCGGCCGACACCAATACGATTATGTTACTTATTGTGAATGTGTCGCTAACGACATTTTCCAGAGTAGTACACTGGTCTGCCCATTTTGGAGACCTCAATAAGGCGTGCTCCGCATCATCTGGGCACGCGTCGCAATCCCTGCATTTGTCGGCGGTTTCTTTGTTTATTCTGATCCTATACGTGTTGAAGATACCATGCCCAGTCAGTAGCTGCATGGTGTAGTGGTCTATACTTCTCTTCCTTTTTCTAAAGATGGCTGCATCCTCGATCAGCCTCCTTGTCCAATTGTTCGTGTTGGACCTGGTCCACTCTCTTCTCCAGTCGTCTACCGTTTCCTCTTCGTACAGATGTAGCTGATTTAGGAATGCTTCTGAGTCGCCAAGATCAGGTCGGGCTAGTTTTTTCCTAACCACGTAGATTTTTCCTCGACACTGAGCCCTGATATGAATGGGCATAGTCCCTGTCAACATGCACAACGCCGCATGCGAAATTGTCCTGTAGGCCGTTGAGGTACTTATCAGAGCACTCCTTGCCCTGCAGAGTTTGCCTACAGTCTTAATCCTGCTGAGCGCATCCACTCAGGCCGGTGAAGCATATAGCACGACCGGCTCCCACACCTGATGGTATAACTTCCTACAGGCGTCGGAGGGGCCGTTCACATTTGGCAAGAGCCCTCTGATAGCTCCTACAATCTCATCCGCTCTATTACAAACCGCATCAAAATGATCAAAATAATTTCTGTTAGAGTCCAACACTATGCCTAGGTATTTAACCCTTTCGCGTGTGTTAAGCACCTCTCCCGTCAATGTTTGTTGAGTATTGTGGATCTTTAAGGCCGACATAATGTTATAGGGACACTAAGTTTACACTTGGGATTAATTTTAGAATAGTTATATATATATATTTTATGGACGATTTCTTCTATATTCATCGATACACACTTGCACGCATCTCAGTACTTTCTTCTATATCTGACTGTTAACCGACTGAATAGTTTACATTCATCTGTTTTCGAGACGCCGCATACGCACATACCTCCACACACTGATACCCACATACAAGTATCTCTACTACGCATTCAACCCAGTCCAGCACAGAAAATTATAAGTATCTCAACAATGTTATATTAAACTTCTTCGGAACTCTCATTCTCGACAACAATATAATCTCCATTTTCTCCTTTGCTATCTGGAGACCCGAATTTTCGCACCAATTTAATATCGTCTTGCTGTGGAGATTCAAATTTACCTCCACACTTTCCTTCTTCTTCAGACCCACCAAGATAGCAAGGTCATCCGCAAATGCAATAGCTCTTAGATTGACACGGTTGTCAAATCTGGTCAACAGGCCATCGTAAACTAAATTCCACGAAAGCGGACCTAGCACAAACCTGTGGGACACCCGCAAAAATTTGTTTAACGATAAGACCACTCAGATTGTCTAGAACTACGAAACGGTCCTTGAGGTAATTCGCGAGAACCCTCGTCAGATTATAGGGCAGCTTCCTGAGCTTCGCCCCTTTCAGGATTATCTCCCACCGCAGGGAATTGAACGCATTTTTAACATCGATGCATATCATGGCGCAGACAATGCCCTTCATTCTGCAAGAATCAGCGAAGTTGCAGACCTGCATGATGGCATCGATGGTACTCTTCCCCTTGCGAAACCCAAATTGATTTCGGTGGAACGGGTCCATTCCCAGTTTTTTCTCAATGGCCGACTTGAATGTGTATTCCCAAACTTTGCTCATCGCCGGTAGGATACTTATTGGCCGATACGACGAGACCAACCTGGGATTCTTACCCGATTTATTGAGCAAGATCAACAGCCACATTCCATTTGACTGGAACTCTTCCCGTCTCGTAAATAGAGTTCACTATATCGGGCAGATCGTGCGCCCGATGCTCGAAAATCCACTTGAAGACCGTTCCCGGCACCCCGTCAGTCACAACGGCCTTGTTCACATTCAGCCGACCAACCGCTGCTCTGAGCTCGTCCATTTGGGCCATACCGACTCCGGGGGTGTCACCGCCATTTTCCTCTATTAAGTCCCCGTTAGTGTCGCGTAAACTTAGGGGTTAGTTGATGAAAATAAAAAATAGCTGAGTCGTAACACAACTATCGTTTTTATTTCACAGCACAGGTTTACACAGATCGGAGAGATGTTCACTGTTCGATAGTTTAGTCTATTTCTCCCCAGGTGTTCTCGTCTCATTACGGAGGAAATCTCGGTGTGGGTGCGCCCTTTTTAATTAACAACGCGGATTCGCTGTTCGCACCTTCCGTTAGGAAAAGTGAGGGTAACGATCCACGATGCCAACTGGTTATAGGTCATGAAGATAGGAGGAGAAAGCCGCCTTCCAACGCGGCTAGTAGGTAATATTGTTTATGGGAAAAACCAGCTTTTTCGTTAGTCGAGTATTGGGTTTTTCCCATTAAGTAACTACTTGCTTTCCCCGTAATTAATAAGGACGTATAACAACCTAAGGGCTGTTTCAAGGACCATCCATAAACAGATAACAGAAATAATAAACTTAAAAAGTTTAGGTTTATGGTGGGTTCTTGAGGTAATTGAGGGTACGGACTGAAGACCTGCATACATCCTGCTTCTAATATGAATCGACGTTACATTAGCAACGCCCATATCCTCGATTAGGAAGAGTTTGCCGACTCTTCCACACGGAAGACCCCATGGATCACGGTCGAGGGTGGCTGTGAACTCCTTCCAGGCCAGCCTCTTGCTTGAATAGATAGCTGACCTGAGCTCTTTCTTACTCTTCCTATAATCGGCCTTAAGCTGGACGGCGCCCTTCTTATTTTGTCGCCTCGATCTCTGTGCTAATCTCCTCTTCTTGTGGGTCTCCCCCCGAAGCCGCGCTATCTCGTCAATTCACCAATAATTTGGGTTTCTACTCCCCTTAGGGGGAAATACTTTATTGAATGAATCCTCACGGCATTCTTCAATGATCCGCTGTAGGTAATCCTCTTGCTTTATCTTCTCCCTCGAACCTCTCACTGTACTGATCATAGTCGATTATACTAATGTTGGATTATACTAATGTTGCAGTAACCGCTCACGCAGTACACTTCCCCTATCTTGATCCCGACATACCCCTCCTCTTCGATCAGCCTATCTTCGCTGGGGTGGAGGCCATTAAATCTGGTTGCCCAAATAGATGCATCCTCTTTCGTATCGTTGTAGCAAAAGAGGAGCTGTCTATTCGGTTCAGATATGATGACTTTATAAATCCCGCCCATCAAATCAGTTATATTAAATTCTATTGTGTTGTCAAATAATATAAACGTTAATAATACAAACAAAATAAACAACGACTAACATAAAAACGAAACTTAATAAACAAACAGTCTTGGTATGATTGACAGTCTGTATTTCGTCCTCTATAACCTAGCTTAAGTAAACAAATTTAAACATTAATTTAAATTTAAACTGTGTGAATCCTTGCCCAAACCTTTAATTTATGAATTATGCCTATATGCCATAACTAACATGACTTTTTCTAACGTGCTGAAACTATTGTCGTTTATTCCTATTTGTAAGAATTCAGTTTGGCATCTAGTAAAGTGTTTAGTTAACTTATATAACCAGTGTTGTTCGTTGAAGTCTCCTAGTTCGGTTTGTAACTTGTTTAAAGCGTCGTCTGTTAGGTTTTTGAGTTATTGGAGCTCGGGTTGTATTAGTTTCTCATTTAATTAACATTTTTTAAGCATTTTAAAGCTTGATGATCACTTTGAATCTTAAATTTTCTATCAAGTAGATATTGTCTTAGTCTTTTGATTGAACATACGTTGCTAGTAACTCTTTCTCGGTTGTAAAATAGTGTTTCTCAGTAGAGTTCAAGGTTCGAGATATGTTCCAGCATGGATGTCCGTCTGGATGGGAGAGTATTGCTCCTAATTCTTCCTTACTTGCATGTGTTATTAATATAAATGTTTTCTCAAAGTCTGGGTATTGTAGTACCGGAGCATCACAGAGTTTTTGTTTCAATGTGTCAAATGCAAGCTGTTATTTATCAGTCCAGTGGAATGGAGTGTCTTTCTTTGTGGAATCTGTCAGTGGTTTCGCGAATTTATAAAAGTCGTGTATAAATTTTCTGTAGTATCCAACGAGTCCTAAGAATGGTTTTATTTGAGTCGCGGTTTTTGGTATTTTAAAATCTTTCACGGCCTGAATCTCTTTGGGATTGGGGTTCACTCCTTCCTTTGTTACTACGTGACCTAGATATTTTAAAATTCGCATTTGTCCGGTTGTATCTTTAATTCTAAATTTTGTAATCTTTCTAATACAATAGCTAGATTTCGATTATGTTCTTGGATGGTGCTTCAAAATATTATGATGTCTAAGTATACGAAACAGTTATGTGCTACTAATCCCGGTAGCGCGGTATCCATCGTGCGTTGGAACGTTGCTGGTGCGTTTTTGAGTTCAAGGGGAATGCGATTATATATATTTTTTTATTATTTAATTTGTATTTTACAATTTGTCCAGCTGGACATTTGGTCAATTTTTCTAACCTAATTGCTAAATAACACGTGGATGGCAGATAACAGGTTTCAGAGGTGTTACGCCGGGCGACTCTCTGCCTGGCCCAGGTCACACACCGCGGGCCGGACGGACACCGTCGCCAGGCGGGCCGTCCGCTCTTCCGTACGGCGTACCCTCAATAGCCTTAAGCACCCGTCATAAACCCGAGTAGCTTGCCTGCTAAGGTCCTTCAGACCCAACAAATGTCTTTTCTAAATCAGTTTCTAAAGACGATTGTTTACTACGGCTTGACACGGTAATGTTAGTTTTTGTCACGTACGATGCTTCCCACTAGCAATTTTCTATCGGGGGCGGTTAAGACCCTTCCTAGTCCACCGACCTTCGTTTGTCCAATCCGAGGCAATGTATACTGCCCTCACTTCCTGACCTAAATTGGCATGAACAAATCCGATGGTCAGGTGCGCTAGACACACCCATCACTAGCTTTCCTCCGACACAGCATCGTCACTCAACTTCACTTCTTCTACATCGTTGGAAAAGTCAACTACTAAGTCTAATGCTAACGCCTATCGTGGCAGTCTAAGCATAACGCGAGAGTCGGTTCTCGGTATTGTCGAGCATACATCTTCTCTCCTAAATATATTATAGTGCTACGTCCACTAATACACTAAATCCAATTATAAGAGCCCTGCTCTAACGTACATATCTATCTTATCTTCGTGCGATAAGTGATTATCTATTTATCTATGCTCAACAGTGTAATCTAAGTGTTGGAAATATATAATTTATAATTCTGTGAATCACAGTGTTATACAAACTCAATCACCCCTATTATCTCAACGGAAATCAGGGGATCGATCAATTCGTGGTGTCGATTGTTATAATCGTAACCGGAATTTACGACTCCCGTTGACGTCTCTTCTCGCGACTACGTCTCCCCGCGATTGGTCGAATTAACAGTTGGTTCAGGTATAGTGGTTGCACATGTTGCTTCTTGGATAGTTTCTGTCAATGTTTTTACTCCCTGTTCGATGCATTCGGGTGTTTCCAATGGGATGTTGCAGTTGGTTTTGCTCTCGATTATTTCTTTAAAAGTTTGCCATTTGGTGGTTTTATTGCATAGTGTCTCTGGATTGCTATAAAGTATTACTTTGTATCTGTATGCAATTATTATGGGCGTATGAGCGGAGCTAAGCTCGAGCCTGGGTGTTTTTTTTTTTTTTAGTTTATTTGCGTTTAGTCTCTTTGTAACTGCAAGATCGAGTAGGTCAGGAATTTTGCTCAGGTCTGTCGGCAAATGTGTCAGTCTTCCTGTGGATAATATATTGAGGTTGTTATTTCTAATGTATTTTTCCAGAGTTCTACCTCGAGGTGTGGTAATTCTTGATCCCCATAGCGTGTGCTTTGCATTGTAGTCTCCCGCTACGATATACTTGTCACCTAAGTGTTGAAAGTACTCTTCCCACATTTGTGTTGTCATTTTGTATCGCGGTGGTACATATACTGCTGACAACTGGAAGTGGTTGCTGCTAATTTGTACTGTAACGCTGGTTGCTTGGGTATATTCCTTTCTTACTTTGTTGTGTAGGTGATTGTTACGACCGTTCGCGGAAAGACGCGGTCGCGAGGAAAACGCGTCAGCGACAGGCGTAAATTCTCGCTACGATTCGGTGAATCGACGCCGCGAAGTAGTCGTTCCCCTGTTTCGGTTAAGATAACAGAGGTGGTTAAATGAATATGACACAGTAGAGTAAGTTATATTTCACCGTTTATTCCAACAACTTATAACGAAGGCAGTTACGCTGGTGCGTATGTACTAGATGAATGAGTGACTGATCTACGGGTGTGTATACCCGGTTAAAGGATGTTGACCGTTCGAAGGATGTAAAATCAGTACTGTCTTGGGAGACGATGCTGTGTCGGAGGAAAGCTAAGGATGAGTGTGTCTAGCGCACGGGACCATCGGATTTGTTGGTGACGAGTTTAGTTAAGAGAGTGAGGGAAATAGGCTTCGTTGTTAATTGGTTAAACGAAGGGTCTTAACCGCCCTCGAGAGAAAATGGTTAGTGGGAGGAAAGTTGCATCATACGTGAGAAAAACTAACTTTCCCTTGTCAAGCCGTGGTAGATAGTGGTCTTTAGAAATGCTGACGTTTGTTTGGTTTGAAGGACCTCTACTAGGAAATTCCTGAGATTTATGGAAGATACTTGAGACTATTGAGGGTACGCAGTAAGTATCTGAAGACATCTGGTTGCCATCTTGCCCGCGGTGTGTGGCCTGGGCTAGGTAGAGTGTTACGCGACGTAACAGTGATGTTTAATGTCGTGTTTTATTACTACTGCCGTCCCTCCGTGTGTTTTCCCTAAGTGATGCTTGGTGTCGTATATGGTGTAGTGCGGTATTTTTATATAGCTTTTTATAATGAAGTGTGTTTCCGATACGGGTAGTATGTAGATATTATTGTAATACAGGAATGTTTTAGTTTCTAGGGCCCTTTGTTGTAGTTCGTTAGAGTTCCAGGTTGCTATTTTATGCATGTCTATTTTTATTTTTTACTTAGCAAGTTTGTGAGTAGTTGTAACATGACTGTTGTTTGTTGTACTTGTTGCCTTAGTATTGCGTTTAGCTCACTTACCATTTTTCTTAATATCTCCGTACCTTTAATGGATTGTTTGAGCATTTCTTTGATTTCTGTATCATCTTCGGTGCTGTTGATTTGATTCTGTTTGTTTGTGGGCATTGCTTGTCTAATGTTTTGGGTTACTTGCGCGTAGCTTCGGTTTCCTTGGGGATCTGTGTTTCTATTTATAACTTTTGGTTCATTTTGTGCTTTCAATGTTGCTTAATTATCCGTTATACTTTGTTGTGTTTCGTAGTTATTGATTGATCTATTGCGAAGTGGTGGAAACACTTTACGTTGTAATTGTTTCCTGATTTCACATCCTTTATAGCTGGCTGGGTGGTTTCCATTACAGTTGTAACATTTTACTTCATTTATTTTCCCTACGTATGGACAGTGTGTTGTTAAATGATTGTTTGCACATTTAACACATGCCGGGCTTCTGTTACAATAATTTTTAGTATGACCGTATTGTTGACACCGCATGCATTGTGGTATATCATTTTTGTGGCGTGGTGGTTCCACTGTTACGATCGTATTTAGAATTCTTTTGATTTCGTAGGTTTCCTTGTTGTTGGTTCTAGGTTCCAGTTCTATTAAGAATAATGGTAATGGTTGCTTCGTATCGTATCTTGTCATATTGTTTATTGCTCTTGTTTGGTGGCCAATTTTTGCTAATTCGCCACTTAGTTTTTTTTATGTTAGTTTTTGGATGTAATCCTCATAACTATTTCGTAGCTTTCCGGTTTGAGCTGGTACGTGTGATACATAGCGTTTTTTTCTTTTAGTTCTTGTATCACTTTCCTATAATTTTCTGGGGTGTTTGTTTGTATTTTTACTTGTTCTAATTTGGTTTGTTTTCTTGTGTAGTTTTCCTTCCCAACTATATGGTTTTGTAGTGTGTGTTGATTGTGTTGGGTTTTTGGTTGTTAGGTCGTCGTCTATTTCTTCCGTTAGTGAGCTGAAGGAGTTTCTTAATGGTAATTCTTGCAGCCATCGCTGCTTTCCTGTATCTGGATTTCCTGTTATTTTTCGTTTCTTGTTACAACTTGCCACCTTCCAGCCTTCATCCTGTTGGGTTAATTCGTTATTGGTATTGGTCTCTTCATTGTTTGGTATTGTCTCCATATCAACTTCGTTTGTAGCTGAGCATTCCTGTTCTTCGTTTATTGGTTAGCTTGGTTTTGATATGTTTGTTGTTTTATTTATGTAATATTGTTCGTCTTTGTTAATTATTTTTATCGGTGGGATGTGCTTTTTCATTTTAGTTATGCTTATAGTCTTCTTAGTAGAGGACACGGGTTTCCACCATTTAGCTATGGGCGTTGCCGTTCGTAACTTTCTCTTCCCCACTTGCCGCACTTTTTCTGAAGCACTGTTTTACACGTCCGTTTAGCTCGGTTGCTCTGGCAGAACTCGATTTACAACATTGAGAACATTTATATCGAAAATTCTTTCTCGCATGAAGCTTCTGTATTAATACAAAAGGCACGAATTAAGATATATGATTGTTCACAAGTATTAGAGCACTTGCTGATCTTATAGATTTTATAGAAAATGTAATACATGATTGATCAAGATTATTAAGAAAATGAAGTTTACTCCCATATTAGATTAACGATCCGAAATACACACTGTGTGAAAATGTACTAAAATACCTAATGTCCGTACCGTAAATACAACGAAAAACGTAACGTGTAGATTGCGGATGTTTACGAATGTAAAATTTGCGAAAAGCATATGAAATTTATACACATAAAATATACAAATATTGATATATGCACGAAAAATATGCGTATAAGCACAAAAAATATGTACAATTTGTGAGTAATATGTTCAATATTGATTTATTAACGTTATGTGAATTGATACAAAAGGATATTTAACAATTTCGTTTTAAACAAAAAATCTATTTATGACGACGCGCCAAAATTCGCATTACGATAAATTACGATAAATTATAAATTACTTTTCCGTATCTGCAGCACTCAAATTGTACAAGGAATGTGTGCGTTTGAGGGCCCGACCTTTTGGTCGACCGCGCCATACCTGGAGTAAAAACGCATACTGGCTTCGCATTTAGATGTTCGCGTTCGACTCTCTTCTACTTTCCAGCGCCTCTTGCCTTGGGAACGGCGCGCATAGATGGTCGGCGCGCGACTTGGAAAAACCCTCTCCTGCCCTCTCCTTGCGGATCATTGGACAAGTTAAACCTACCCTTTCGGGCGGCAGCTCGCTTAGCTGGCGCCACGCGATACCTGCCACCATATAGCTCGGTCCCAGCAGGTTGGCTCTCCAGCCGATTATTCCTACTCGGCAACCATTTTGTATGCTTACCGCTTGCACCGACGGTCACAGGTTTCCTCTCCAGCTCGCACGCTTCGTGCTTTTTTCTGCGCCCCGGTTCTTCGTTACTGTTGTTTTCTTGGTTCTATCTTGTTTATTGTTCTATCTTCGATCCAGTGTTCTGTTTGTTGTATCCGTTTATTTCTTCGTTGCGATTCTTTATTTGGTTGTTGTTGTCTCTATAAACTTGAAATATAAATGCAATTTCCTTTTAAATACAGTAACGAGGTTTATTCAATTTCGATAACATTGTATTAGTAAGATATCGAAGCTAGCAACTTTTCGTTGAAGTTTATTTTATATTTCTTAAATTATTCGGGTAAAGATAACTCCACACTGACGGCCTATTGTCCACAGACAGATGTCGTAGTAATCGGCGGACAATGTCTGTCAGTGAAACTTAAGGCGCGTACGGGCAGACTACAGGCGTCTGTAGACATTGCCTGCCGACAACACATGCCAAAACATGTATATAAACTGCCTGCAAGCAACGTCGCTTGTCCACTAGAAGTTTGCCGGGTATCACTGCGTATCGATGAGTCGAAGATGCCTTGGAGATGCAACACACGGATCGTTTAAATCTACCTGTAATCCAATCAAGCTAGCCTAAAAAAAAGACAAATTCAACATTAAATTGTATCGGACATTTTGCTACAACGCTCAACTGATAGAAATCATGCTCAGGAACAAATATATGTCTTTGCTAACTTTCTAAATATATGTAGACGACGTTTTAAATTGCTAGTAGTTGAAACAAACAATATGATATATTTTTGAGTGATCTATAAGGATTTACAGGCCCACTGGGAAATCTTATTAGTGTTCTCTTGCACTATGTATTAAAGCGCATCAACACCGATAGAAGCACTGTACACGCGATATCGTCACAGTGTCTCCTGAAAATCGGCGATAAGTCGCTCGAAACTTTACTGGAAACATTTCTCAATGTTCTACTGACAATCACATAGCATGTGTCATTGCTGGAATTTGATAAATTTGGTTGAGAACACGAAAGAATTTTCCGTTTACAGTAAAGCAAGGGACTATCGAGTTGGAACAATTCGTGTTTGAAAATAGCGTTCTATGCTAAAATAGCGGTGGAAATTATACTACATGTAAAAGTGAGTCATAAAAACAAATACAATTTTCTTATTTTCTATCTTTTTTACTTTTATCGCAAGTTTGATTTCTATACATATAACTGTTTTCAATTTAAGGAGGAACTTATTTTCTTAAGGGCTTTTCATACAAATTTGAAAAATAACTGTTGTTTTTGATCCCTTATCTCTATCTTTATCCTTCTATTTTTGTGAGACTGTATCGGTTATTTATTCTTAATTTTTACAATCCGAAGTCTAATTTATGTGCCGTATTAATTTTCTGTGAATAATTTAGAGATATGTGAAATCTTGCTATATATATATACTGTTTGGTACCTATTAGAAGTGCGTTCGATCTAATGTGGAAAATTCTTAATTTTAATAAAATAGTTTCAAATTGCTAAGGCTGGGGCAAACTAAGAAGTTTCTGGAATATACAGGGTAGTAAGTCGCTTCGCAAATATGTGTACATCGGGACAATATGTTACATATGTAATCCCTTACACAGTTTCATATTATCTTGTAAAATAATCATTCTTCTTTTAATATCAGTTGGTTTTTGTATTTTTATTTCATTTATCTCATAGATTATAATTCCTTTAGGAAATTTTTGCAAAAATTTTCGCTGGAAATTTTCAGAAAACCTTATTCCTGAACAAAATTTGTTTTGTACTACGAACTGTCGCATTTAAATAAGAAAAATTCTATTTATGTAATTTTGTTATTAAGCTTGTTCATATCTAACTTCAAATTATCTGTAGCTTGTTTATAATTAATTAAGTTTGAAATGTTTGTTTGTTAGTTATTACAAAAGGGTCATAGCTAAGTTTTTGAGTTGTGCTCAGGTTATTATAACTTCAGTTATTATGCTCTGAGCGTCATGTTGTTTCTTAATAAAATTCTTTAGTCTCAATAATCAATTTTCTCTGTTCATAAAGATGGTGGTTGTTTATTTTAAGAATTTTGTTCTTAATTCCAAATATTGCGGACATTCTTTTATTATGCATTAGTTGGTATCCAATCTTCTTGGATAGGACGTATTGCATATTCCATTTTTATTTGTTTTATATTTTATCCTGTTTCCTAGACTCACTGCACAATCACATTTGTCTCTCTGCTAATCTAACTTGTACTATTATTCTTTTAGTTATTAACAATAATTTCATATCTAAGCAACTCACTTCAATTATGTTTTCTGAGTCGTTAGTATATTTATATACTTTACCGTTGATAATCCTGTAGATTATTCTATTCTCTCCGTTTATTACGCCCCAAGGCTTACTATAGGCCGTGTTCCTAACCGTCGCAAACAGATCGTCTTACATGACCGTCGAGATATACACAAAGTAGCGATAAACATATAGTTGTCGTCAAGCAGCGAGTTCCAGAAACATCTATTCGCCTTCGGTGCGTTATTTTATCCGCATAAAGAAGCTGGTATACGTGATCATAGGCGCGAACGGTGGCGTGATCCGAGCGTAGTGGGGGTCGTTTTCCAGAGAAGACAACGAAAAGGATCGAAGAGTAATCGGTCCCTTCTGAAGAGTCAAACGTTATAAATTGCTTAGTCTAACGAATTCATTGAGAGATATCGCAAAGTCGGGTCGAATTCCTATAACATATCAACTGTATTTATCGCTAAATAATTTGTGACGTTTTTATTATTACATTCATTATTTTTAAATATACAAGCTATATTAACCTGTTAATACAGTGTTAAATTCATTGAACCACCCCTATTATCGTAACATAAATCAGGGGATCGATCAGTTCGTGGCGTCGGTTATCTAATTGCAACGGGAATTTACTACTCCCGTTGACGTGCTTTCTCGCGATCGCGTCTCCCGCGCATGCTCGAATAAACACGGATTGCTTTTTAACTAAACATATTCATACCCTGTTTTCTCAAAATCGAAAGCTTAAAACATCCGTTCTTACTGATGTTATTTCAATTATATTTATATCGCGTTATTTCAATTATCTAATATATTTTTTACTTTTTTCATGTAAAATCATCATTTTACCAATTGTACCATAATTATTAGGAAGCTCTGTTAGAATTTAATCTTGGAATTAAGATTAATAATCTGTGGAAGACACAATGTTTGTGTTGAAACAATATAATGTGATATTTATTAAACAATTATTACAGGAATTATAAGTGTGTGTGTTCTGGAATGTAGACAGTTGACTGACTGGCACAGACACAGACACAGACTGACTGGCTTAGTGACCCATGGCCCTTGAAAAGGTTTTGAACCCCACTCTCTATGCACTAATGAGTGTGACCTGTGTGGGTGTCTGTGTGGCGTCACATATGCCACAGAACCTTCTAGTAGCTTCTCGACGTGCCCATCGGGAATGTTCCATCCATATTCCTACGCTTCTTCCGCCGAATTCTCGAAAGAGCATGCACGTGCTAGCCGCCGTGGTACATCTCACGAACGCACGCTAATGAGGATATCGCTGAATAACGAAGGAAAGAATCCGTTCGATCAATCACCTCATCTGTATGCGATTAATATCGTTGTATTCCAACAAACTCTGAACAATAACTTAAACACGAAACTGTAATTTGTGTCTTTATAATTTGCAACGTTGTTAAAATTTTGTATCTCCCTTTGCAAATGCAAATAATTTAAATGAAAAAATACATGGTTTTTAAATCGTTTCTCTTATATTCGTAATAATAATTTCGTTCTACAGTGAATGCATCTATTATTCAACGACGTGATTTTCGGTTGTTTATTGGAAAGTTATAATGCTGCTGATCTATAGAATTAGTACTGACTGTTATAGTAATATGCACAGCGAGTCATTTGTAATAAATTGTAATTACTTGTAATGTATATCGATTGTAATTACTCGTAAACCACTCAATTCATAAATGCATACATATGTGGCGGCACTCGACAGCACAAATACGACAACTCGACACTAACTAATACCAGACAACGGCAGCGCAGTGGTTAGCGCCTCAAGTCACGAACGTTCGGGATCTGGGTTCTTAAATCCCGGCGACCGTAGTCCGATTTTTCTTCCACGATTCTTAAATGAAAAGAAAATACAGCAGTACCCTAGCAGCGACATCTACAGCCAGCAGCTACAATTATCATTTGTGTCTTTGTTCTCTCCTAAAGGCCGTCCAAGGGACTTGAGAATGCAAAGAAGAAGTGCTGCAAGAACATAACAAATATATTTACAAACCAAAACCAATTCATTACAACGCTCATCCTTCAATTACATCCTCCGTCGCGAAAATCCTCCGCTTCCTTTCTGTCAATCCATCTTGCCCATATGTGGTTCCATAGCTGCTGAATCGTATATAGACAAACAACAACTTGAGTAAGCAAGGGGGATGGATGTAGAGCCGACAAATAAAGGAAAAGGAGAGAGAAGTGTTTCGTCCTTGAGTTTATCATATTGTGGTGGCCGGGGGATTCAACGCTATGTCCTCGATTCGCTCTAAGTACTCAGGTTCTAGACACCCTTGGAGGGCGATAGATTTTTCTTCATCGCCCGCGATGCTCGCCGCCGCGAGCTATCTCTCTAGTAAGGAGAACCATAGCACTATCTTCTAGGGCATCGTCAAAGGCACGCGGACTCTTCACTGGTCGTAACTGTTTTATTCTTGTTTGACATATCGTTAGCGCTCCCGGAATCACGATAATTGAAATCTCATTAGCTCGATCACGTCGGGGTCACTTACACCTCACATATTTCAAATAAAATCTGCATAATTCTGAAGGAAACACAACTACATTTGGGTTATCTTGTTTTCACAGAAACCTGAGAATTGCTCAGAGTATTTTAATAAAATATTCAACTACTTTAAAACGCAAAAAATAGTTTATTGTATGGAATATATAGAGTGGTTCACGCAATTGTTTCGGCATAATTGGAAAATTCGAAATGTGTAGCTTTGAAAATATTGCAGAGGAAAAATCGGATTCGTCGAGGACAACCTTCGTTCAGAAAGTAAGGGAAATTGGCATTGCTGCTAATTGGTCAATTTGTATATCGGTGGTTAGAAAAGGATGCTAGCCGCTCTCGAGAGAAAGTCTCTAGTGGGAGACGTCGTTCGTTAAAAAATAGGCGTTTCGACCGTTCGCGGAGAGACGCGATCGCGAGATAGCACGTCAACGAGAGTTGTAAGTTCCCGTTACGATTAAATAATCGACGCCACGAACTGATCGATCCCCTTATTTCGATTATGATAATAAGGGTAGTTCAATGAAATTCCACAGAATTAACACAAGTAAATTAATGTTTATTTCAACAACTTATTAACTAGAAAGATATAAAAGGAACAAAAAAAATGTAACTGCGTTTTGATTGATAAGTAATGCGCGACGTATCAGATGTGTTGACGGTTTGACTTCTCGAAAAGTTCTGAACGCCTTTCGATTTTTTTTCGTTTTTTCTGGAAGGCGACCCCCACTACGTTCGGATCACGCCACATTCTTTTACGCGAGGTAAAATAACGGCCACGAGTCGACGTTTCTGGAAGTCGCCCTGCTTAATGAACCACGCGCTTGCCACTACAATGTTTGTTTGCCGGGCAGACGCGACGATCCGTCTGCAACATTATAGTGGCGCGATCGACAGTTAAGAATATGACCTATGGTAAACCGTATGGCGTAACAATAGGTTTCCCCTATCTTCCCGTAGTTGGGACAAAGACTGTTTGTCTGTTTGAAGGACTTTAGTTTCCTAAGAATTCTGCCGAATATCAATGGTCCGCCTGGCTTGGCGCGCAGGCTCTATTACAATGTTTGGGAACCCATCGTGACATATGGTGCGCCTGTGTGGGCTGATGCAATGAACTATGAGAAGAACAGGAAGATTATAAAAAGGACCCAACGTACTGCCCTGTGCATTACATTGCACTGTATCTCATGCGGTGCTTTGTGTATTGACCGGCAACTTACCGATCAACATTAAAGCTAGGATGTTGAAAGAATCATACGAGAGAATGAAGATTTATAAGAGCTTAGCTGTTGAAGGTGAAGTGATCGATAGATACATCATGTTAAAAGAAGAACTGGATGACATAAGGAAGAAAGCCCTAATGGAGTGACAAGCGGAATAGGGCAATTACAAAGAGGACAACTTTACTAGGAAGTTGATAGGTAATGCGTCTATATTCGCCAAGAAAAGGAGAGACATCGATTACTTTACGATGCAAATGTTAATGGGGCATGGTATCTTCAACAGCTACAGAAAGAGGATCGGTAAGGGGGTCGACACTAAGTGTAGGGATTGTGGTGACCCGAACGACGATGCAGAACACGTCCTGTTCGTGTGTCCTAAATGGACCTAATGAACATAACGATCGAACTCGAGAATTTCCTGGGTCTCAGGATAAGTGTGGACAACTTGGTGGACACCGTGGTTACCAAGGACGAATACTGGACAAAGCTCAAAGCGTTCTGCAAATCGATAATAAATTACAGAAGAGAAATGGAAATGGCTATGGGGTCAGCGAACAGGAGGAGCGGTACCAGCATGCAACGTTAAATATTCGGAGACGCGGTTAATGACAACCCTGATGAATGCTGATCGGCTATGCCGGGGTTGTCCGTGTCTAATCAAATAAAGGATCGAGGTGTTTTTAGGGCGTATGGCGATGTCACCTGCCGAGTCCTACATAACCCAGAGACGCGGATCTCTCTGGGTACGCGTAATAGCATTTTTCCCTCTTCACGCAAAAAAACCGGTTCATCTAACAAATTTTTGTTTCATGACGACGGTTTCCTCGAGATAAGGACTCATGGTAACTACAACTGCCGTACATTCTCTACTATTCTCCTCGATAGGAACATGATGAGATCCGTTCCTTTTTTCAACTACGATCGGATTTGCAAAGTCGGATTAAGACTGATCAATTACTTTGTCTTGCCGCATTTCTATATCTACTTTAAACACCTCCGGGTGTCTATTACAATCTTTTTTCTCTACTTTACGAATAGAAGCATTTCCGTCCTTTATGTTTAATTCGACGGTATTCAGGAAGTATGTGCCAATTATGAACGAGTGTTGCATCAAGGTATCTGAAACTACATGTATCGTTACAACGTACGACTCATCATCTATCACAATATTCGTCGAAAATTCTTCGAGTGTACAATTTCTTCCGGACCCGATACCAATTTTCACATACTGATTCGCTCTCATTAAAGTTAGTTCGCTACCGGTATCGGTATTGTCGCATTTCGATACGATGTGTCCGTACTCTCTACACTTAAAGCACTTGGGTCCTCTCGACCTATTCGGGCACTCTGCACACTCATATTCTTCGTCGCCGCAATTGTAACATCTTGTCTTCTTCATATCTCCAGATTGACTGGGCTTCCTGCTCCTTTCAATTTTGGCTAGCTTCACAATCAATTTTGCTCTGCGATAATTCTGTTCCTCGTACATGATTAATCTCTTCCTCAATTCTTTAATGGATGTAGTAGACTTATTGTTTTCTTCATCTACTATTCCTTCTACAATATGCTCCACTTTCGCCTCCTCTTCCATATCAACATGGCTGACTATTTCAAGCATGCGGTACATATTCAAGCATGCGGTACAATTTATATTCTAGAGAAAAATGGCGCGCCCGGGCGAATAGATGGCGTTAAACGCAATGATCCCAATTGAACTGAAAAGTCGTTATGTATTAAGGGACTTGTGTGTAGAGGATGGTTAATCGTGAGATTTATTAGACGAGATTGCCCGTTGTAGAAACCGTCAAGTATATTTTAAAATGATTAAATAAATAAGAACAGATAATGTTCGCAAAGACGCTCGTATTAACGGATTCGCTAAGACAGTGTATAACCGCTCGCTCATAACTCGTTAGTAACTGATCAATACTCGGTAGATAGTCGGTAGAGTCATAGGACGTGGCGGATCGAGAGCGACTCATGTTGTTGTGCCTCAGAACACGGACATCGCCTTGACGCACGAAACATATCGATAGGTAAACTCCGGACAAAACAAAGTCACCGTTATGGGCAATCGTCGATCTAAGATGAATTCACATTTTCCGACTCCCCCCCCCCCTCTCCCAGTATAAATAAACGGACGTGATCGCGAGTTTGTATATACCGAGTACCTACGAATTATCGATCAATATCTACGAGTTATTATCCGAGTTATCCGAGTTATAGTTATCGAGTTTTTCGCAAGCGACCATACCCTAGCTTCGCGAATACATTTGTACGAGCGTCTCTCGACGGTATTTATATTTATTCGTATTTATTTTATATATTCTAAATATATTTGAGGCGTTGCAGCAGCAATTTCTCGTATTCTCTAAATTATTGATCCTCACACGATCCACTACATGATCGATAACTCTTTACGATTGCGTCCGTTTAAACTGGTACAGTATAAACTGGTCGGAGGAGAATCGGAAAATTCAAATTCGTCTTCGTTCGACAGTTGCACGTAGCGGCAACATAGTTTTGTCCGGAGTTTATTTATTGCTACATTATGTATGTCCTAACGATATTGATACTCCGAGGCAAAAAAACAACATAATTTGAATTGTCCTCTAGCTCATGTACCTCTACATGTACTTTCAAGGAGCAAAACTGGCACAGTCCCGCTTGTGACGCGAAACGGAGATTATCGTTTCCCTTCCTTTAACGCATTTTGCCATTGAAAGACACGAATTTCTGTGACTTGTTTTATCTCTGTTATAAAAGTTGATATTTACAATTCTGTAGTTTTTATGCAAACGTAAAAGGTAAGTAAATATTAATAAATATTATAATAATATAATATAGTACTGTATAATAATATTAATAAATGCTTCGCTATTTACTTGTTTTATTTCCATTAAAGTATATTGTATTTTTCATTAGAGTACTTTCACTTTTATTTGGTGTAATAATAAACATATACGTTAATATTCATTGACATTAGTGTAATTGTAAGCTTCACTGTAAATTTAATAAAATTGATAAGAACGGTATTGTTAACAGTGTATATATTTGTAATTAAACTAGATTTTATTCTCAACGTTACTTCATTATTTTATTATTGTTTCATATAAATATTTTTTTTGAAAAATAATTTACATATGCTTCTAAGTTAAGTGTTTGTATTAATTGTTACATATGTCATAATTTCAACCACAATATTAAATTATGGTATATATTATTAAAAAGTATAGTTTAATGTATATATTAAATACTTATGTAGTATCATTGAGCTGTGCCCAGCGCTGTAGAGGTCGCTGTTGGGTACGGCCGCTCTTTTCCTCATTTTTTGTACCGTGGAAGAAAAATCGGACTCCTACGTTCGTAACCTAAGGCGCTAACCACTTCGTCGTCCGACACTAGTTAGTGTCGAGTGGTGCTATTTAACTATCGAGTGCCACCACAGGCCCTTCTTTCCACGATACTACACTTATAAAGAATTTATTTGTAGATTTATCGGTTGTAGGAATATCGGTACTACATCAAAGAATCGGATTAAAGCACTAATTACCAAAGATATATTGAATATACGTTGCTTGGGTGTTAAAAAATCTGTTAACGACCATTTTGGAGATACTTTGCTCAAACACCACAACCTGGCCCTTCAACTTCAACTACGCCGAAAGTTTTGAAGAGCCGAGCAAAAAGAGAGGGTTGAAGGAAAGCTGCAATTAATATTAAAAAACAACAGTCAATGTCACTTGTTGCAAAATTACGAAGGCCATTAATTCGTGACGATGACAGTAATGTAAATGTTTGTATCATATTATGATGAAATTTAATATCTTTAATCTTACCCCAAATCTCATGTTACTGATCAATACTAACCTTTATATATAGTATCTAATAATGATACCTAAAAGATATCGGTTAATTAATATGTTGAAACGTAATCGTTTAATGTATGTACATTGTGCATATAAATTCTATTTGTTGCGTCGCATGGAGCAGCGGAACCCCAGCCACCGCTACCTGGCGGCCAGCGGCCCACCTACCTGCTTCCAGACCCTCAATAAACTCAATGACCGGCCATAAAACGTCACCTTCTAGCTAAATTGTTTCCAGATGTGTGTCGAGCAATCTAGTTGTCTAGAAGCATTTCGGTTTATGTCCGGATTAGCAAAATCCTTGAGTTGTTATGCTATTAAAAAAGGCTCGGAAAAGGCAGGTAGTCACCGAACGAGAAAACCCAACACATAAACATAGGATAGAAACGACTGGTTTTCCCCAGCAATAAAATCACCCCGGACACTGGTGAGAAATGCCTCATGTCCTGCTTCTTTAGCGGGGTCACGACCAATCGGCATCAAGCTTTCCTTCGGGGAAAACTAAGGGGGAGTCAGTCAGCAGTCAGTCAGTGAGTCAGTCAGCAACCTCGGGAAGTCTCAGTTCGCAGCAACGATTCGCGCTTACGCTCTCGCCCTCTCATCCCCTGATCTTACGTTCTAACCGAGTCCAACCGTATCCCGGTTGCTGTCAATTCACCACTCAGTGTATACACAGTGTCTTAATAAAACACAACTGAAAACCCGTTACAGCAGTGTGCACTTCAATTAACCACCTCTATTAGCCTAAACGCAATAGGGGATCGATCATCTCGCGGCGTCGATTGAACAATCGTAACAGGAATTTACGACTCCTGTTGATGCGCTTCTACACGATCGTGTCTCCCCGCGAGTGAGAGAACACTATTATAACGTAATTAAATATATCCTACATTTTTAGAGGAAACGTGAAAACCGATCTAAAAAAAAGGAAAAGTGCTAGAAGTAGCTCAGAAGAAGAAATAACACAAAGCCCTACAAAACATAGTAAATGAGAAAAGTGTTTTAAGCGAAACAATTTCAAGGAAGATCGCGGGTACTTCACAGACACATTCACTATAAGAGAAGATGCAATACAGCCAGAAAAGTGTTCAATGACAACAAGAAATAGTAATAGAAAGAGAACTTTTTCACAGAGTGAAAACACGAAGATGCATCAGCTAAAAGAAGAAGATGAGTCATTCCCTGAAGTGAAAAAGTTTCAAGCAAATATTCAGAAACAAGAAATTAAAAAGCGGCAAAACAGATCTATGACATTGTGTTTCGATCGTTTTTAGGTATATGGTATAACGTTATTACGTATTACGTTATATGGTATGTCGTCATAACGTATTACGTGATATGATATGACGTTATAACGTATTACGTTATATGGGACGACGTTATAACGTATTACGTTATATTTTATAACGTTATAACGTAATACGTTGTATGCTATGACGTTATAACATATAACGTTATATGCTATAACTTTATAACGTAATACGTTACATGGTATGTCGTTATAACGTATTACGTTATATGGCACAACGTTATAACGTATTACGTTATATGATATAACGTTATAACGTAATACGTTATATGGGATGACGTTATAACGTAATAGGTTATATGGTATGACGTTATAACGTATTACGTTATATGGAATGACGTTATAACGTATTACGTTATATGATATAACGTTATAACGTAATACGTTATATGGGATGACGTTATAACGTATTACGTTATATGGAATGACGTTACAACGTACTACGTTATATGGGTGACGTTATAACGTATTACGTTATATGGGACGACGTTATAGCGCATTACGTTATATTGCATAACGTTATAACGTATTACGTTATATGGTATAACGTTATACCGTATTACGTTATATGTCATAACGTTATAACGTAATACGTTATATGGTATGACGTTATAACGTATTACGTTATATGATATAACGTTATAACGTAATACGGTATATGGGGCGACTTTATGACGTATTTAGGTATATGGTATAACGTTATTACGTATTACGTTATATGGTATGTCGTTATAACGTATTACGTTATATGGCATAACGTTATAACGTATTACGTTATATGATATAACGTTATAACGTAATACGTTATATGGGATGACGTTATAACGTATTACGTTATATGGGATGACGTTATAACGTATTACGTTATATGGGACGACGTTATAGCGCATTACGTTATATTGCATAACGTTATAACGTATTACGTTATATGGTATAACGTTATACCGTATTACGTTATATGTCATAACGTTATAACGTAATACGGTATATGGGGCGACTTTATGACGTATTTAGGTATATGGTATAACGTTATTACGTATTACGTTATATGCTATAACGTTATAACGTATTACGTTATATGGTATGACGTTATAACGTATTACGTTATATGGGATGACGTTATAACGTATTACGTTATATGGAATGACGTTATAACGTATTACGTTATATGGGATGACGTTATAACGTATTACGTTATATGGGACGACGTTATAGCGCATTACGTTATATTGCATAACGTTATAACGTATTACGTTATATGGTATAACGTTATACCGTATTACGTTATATGTCATAACGTTATAACGTAATACGTTATATGGTATGACGTTATAACGTATTACGTTATATGATATAACGTTATAACGTAATACGGTATATGGGGCGACTTTATGACGTATTTAGGTATATGGTATAACGTTATTACGTATTACGTTATATGGTATGTCGTTATAACGTATTACGTTATATGGCATAACGTTATAACGTATTACGTTATATGATATAACGTTATAACGTAATACGTTATATGGGATGACGTTACAACGTAATAGGTTATATGGTATGACGTTATAACGTAATACGTTATATGGGATGACGTTATAACGTATTACGTTATATGGGATGACGTCATAACGTATTACGTTATATGGGATGACGTCATAACGTATTACGTTATATGGTATGACGTTATAACGTATTACGTTATATGGAATGACGTTATAACGTATTACGTTATATGATATAACGTTATAACGTAA
>NW_022884580.1:0-17893 GCF_011952205.1 Bombus bifarius | reverse complement strand
AGAGAAACACCATACATACTTGTTAAAAGGTTTAGACAATAGTTACACCGAAACAGAAATACTCACAGACCTACAAGCCTTGCAAATAGACGACGTAAAATTCACAAAAGTCACACGATTCACGACAAAAAGATCAAGGGAGAACAATATATTGCTCCCAATTTACATAATACAAGTATCCCCCGACAGTGATATAAGTAACTTGTTAAAAGTTAACCATTTTAACTACTTCAGAATAAAATGGGAAAAAATAATTTTAAAAAATGATGACATAACTCAATGCCACAAATGCCAGCGATTAGGTCACACAGCACAAAACTGTAACCTAAACTACCGCTGTGTTAAATGCACTGAGCCCCATGGTCCAGGCGACTGCAAAATAAAAAGAGAAAACACAGTAACCAAAGACAAAATATTCTGCGTTAACTGCAAAAACTACGGACACCCCGCGTCATACAAAAGTTACCCCAAACTCGTAGAGCTTCGTAAAAAGCTAGCCGATAAAATCAAGAAAGACAAAGAAACAAAGATAAAACGAATTGCCCAAATACGCCGTAAATACGTCCCAGAACTAAAGTTCTCTGACGTAGTGAAACAACAAACAAAATTAAATCAAATAATCGAAAACACATCACAATTAACAAACTTAGATCCGCGCTCAAGCCAAAGCTCAATTACAATCGATAACTCCCCCCATCTAAACATTATAAACGTTATCGAAGACTTTAAAAAAGCTATTCTCCAAGCGTTAAAAGAACAACAAATGCAATTAAATGAAATAAAAAATACACTATCAACGCACGAAGAAAGGTTCGACGTCATCTTCAGCACTTTCAATAGTACAGATGACGAATAACCAAAATCCACTAAACCAACAATTACAGCAAAAAACACGTAAATTTAACCTAAAGCATCTGAAAATAAATACAATAAATGCTAACTCTTTAATTTCAAACCAAAAAAGATACAGTATGGTAACCCTAATAAATAAAGAAGCCCCCGATATGGTACTCATCTCAGAAACAAAACTAAACAAAAGACACAATGTACACTTCAAAAACTACTCCATGATAAGACACGACAGACCGAACGCCAGTCAAGGAGGAGGAACAGCGATCCTCATAAAAAAACCCTATAAAATACAAAACAATTCTAATTGACAAAATAACAAGTTTCAAAACCTTAGAAACAACGATAATAAAAATAAAAATAAGCAATAAGGAAAATTTATTCATCACTGCAGCCTACGCAACCTACGAAAACCAGAAAGACTTTAACTACGAATTCAATAATCTTTTCGAACTCTTACAGCTCAACAAACCGGAAAACTACTATATAATAGCAGGAGACCTTAAGGCAAAGCATACAAGCTGGAAAAACGAAATAAACAACACGAGAGGCAACTTCATTAGAAACTGGCTAGACAATAAAAGCATCCACTACAAAACAAACTTATACAGCTCCGAGCTACCCTCTTACCCAAAAGGAGGCTCATACCTGGACATATGCCTAGCAGATGCGCGACTAAAATTCCAAAACCTACGTCCAAATAACACTCTCAATATCTTAGCCTATGACAGTGACCATAACGCCCTAGTATTTCACATAAACAAAAATACATCTGACTTCCTAACACTCGAAACTCAGACCGAGACACCCAGGTACAATTACAAAAAGACAGACTGGAAAAAGTTCCAAAACATACTTGAACAAAACTGCGACCTAAAGATCTACAACAACGTCAACCTAACAAATAGACAAATCGACTCATTCATAGACGAAATAGAAAAACATACACAAATCGCTCTCCAAAAATCCGTGCCAATCATAAAACAAAAAAATTCATGCGAGCCCTATATCAACAATAAAATAAAAGATCTACACCGAGATAAAAGCTACATACTCTCCAAAATAAACAATATAAAATTTAACTATTCTTACGACAAAAGAGAAGAATTAGAATTCCTAAAGTTCCTACTACACAGAATAAAAGCGCAACTGAAACAAGAATTCGCAATTTCTATAAACCATTACTGGACAAACAAAATAAAAAACATCTCCAAAAACGACTCAGCCAACATGTTCCCACAAATAAATCAAATCTTTAGACCAAAAGAACAAAACCCCATCCCACCTCTCAAATTGCCCCCAGAAAATGCCTCCCTCATCCAAGAAGCAGGTATAGCGATACACAACACCATCAAAGACACCGAGGGTAACTTCATAATAACTAAAACAACAGAAAAACTAGACATTATCGGCACCCACTTTTCCAAAATACACACGCAAAACGAACACATGGGCCGAGAACAACTAAACAGAATTATCATCGTCGAAACAAACAAACTCAAAAATGAATTGGAACAAGACAACACGCTAAACAAAACAGTCTGCACATTCCCAAACGAAAACACCGCAGACAACCCCAAACAACCAGATCCAGAAATAAACTACTTCACAAATTACAATCAACTAACCACAATCCTCTCCAAACTAAACAACAAAAAATCCTCCGGCTTCGACGGCATCCCAAACATCTTACTCAAGCGCCTACCGAACAAAATAAAATGGTACTACACAGTACTCTTCAACAATGCTCTAAACAACACATACTTCCCCAGAAAATGGAAAAAAGCCAAACTGATAGCTATAACAAAAAAGGATAAAGACGGCTCATCGCCCGCAAACCTACGACCCATAAGTCTCCTCCCCAACATAAGCAAAGTATTTGAAATAATCATAAACAACCCCCTAACCTCCTTCTGCACAAAAAATAACATAATCCCAGAGAATCAATTCGGCTTCCGACACAAACACTCCACAATTCACGCAATAAACAAACTCACGTCGGACATCTGCTGGGCTCTAAACGCAAAAGAACGAGTAGCCGCCTGCTTAATAGACCTCGAAAAAGCCTTCGACACAGTCTGGATCCCAGGTCTCATATACAAATTGATCAAAAAAAAGTTCCCTAAACACCTGATTAAAATAGTCTGGGACATGATCACAAACAGAACATTCGCAATGACAGAAGGTTCACACTCATCAAGCAAAGAATTCTCCATAAAAAACGGTCTACAACAAGGTACAGTAAATTCCCCGTTACTTTTCAGTATTTACAACAGCGACTTACTAAACCTCTTTGAGCTCAATACATCCACCCATAAACGCTCCATAGCCTTCGCAGACGACCTAATCATCTACGTAACAGGCCGCAAAACCAAAACTATAAAAACGGAACTCCAAGAACTCTTTGAGAAAATAAACTACTATTACCACGCATGGAAACTAAAAATCAACATAAGTAAATGCGAAACCATACTGTTTAGGCCCAAGTCAAGTGAAATCGGCCCAATAGAAAGAGAACACTGCAAAAAATTTCAGATAAGAGAAAAAACAGACAAAGGGGCCCTCATACCACACAAAAATTGCGTAAAATACTTAGGGGTAAACATAGATTACAAATTAAACTACAAGCAGCACACCGAAATTCAACTTACCAAGGCCAATAAAGCATTTTGGAAAATGAAAAAACTATTCCACTCCAAACATCTCGACAGCAAAGTAAAAATTCTATGCTATCAAGCACTAATCAGACCGATCATAACCTACGGCTGCCCAATCTGGTACAACATATCAGCCTCCCAAATGGAAAAAATTCGCATATTCGAAAGAAAATGCATCAGAGCTTGTCTGAGCACTTACAGATCCGAACACAGCGGATTCAAAAAATACGTAAAAAACAAAATAATATACGACCTAGCCAACGTTCACCGCATAGACTGTCACATCCTAAAGCTAATACGAAACCACTTCGCGCAAGCGGCAAAGATAAAAGAAAATAGTTTAATCTTCAGCTGCTTATTTCCAAATGACACATATTACAAAAACACTCTGACAACAGGCTACATCCCGCCAGAAGCTTTCCCATACCTTTTTATTTATTTGTTGAAATTACAATCAATTCTCGCGTTGAGAATTTTCAGTAATTTTTCTGGCGTGGCGCAGTGACATGGCTGATTATTTACAATAAGTTAATACTTATTATAGATAGGTATAATTTATAAGTATTATAAGTTAGTGCAAATGCTTAATTTGGATAATTAAAAGAATCTAACGTTTAGGTCTAGCGGGTAGTGTCTCTTCAGCCTGCGAATCTGGTCCGTCGTATCGAGTAGTCCAGTGATTAGGGGGTTTCGGTGTTTGTTGATTCTTTTGTTATATCTGTCGCTATATTTTGCTATTTCCTCTTTGACGGTGGGTATCTTGAGGTCGCGGTGTATTGTTTCATTGGTTACATACCAAGGTGCGTCAATTAGGGATCTTAGCGTTTTCGATTGAAAGCGTTGGAGTATTTCAATGTTGGAGTTACTTGCTGTTCCCCATAGTTGGATTCCGTAAGTCCAGACAGGTTTTATTACGGTCTTGTAGAGGGTAATTTTATTCTCTATGTTTAGTTTGGAGCGTCGGCCCGTGAGCCAATAGAGTTTTTTTAGTTTGTCCTTTAGTTGCTTCGTTTTATCTGAGATGTGTGTCTTCCACGTTAGTCTCCTGTCCAGGGTCATGCCCAGGTATCGGACTGTGTCCCTGCTAGGAATTGTTGCATTGTTGATGGTGACCTGGGGGCAGGTTTGTTTTCGGAGCGTGAAGGTTACATGTGAGGATTTCTTTTCGTTGACTTTGAAGCCCCATTTGTGAAACCACTTTTCCATGGAGTCGAGACTTCGCTGGAGAGTGGATGAGGCTATTACCGGGTCTGCGTGGGTAGCTAATAGCGCTGTGTCGTCTGCAAATGTCGCTATTGTTATATCGTTTGATATAGGTAGGTCGGCAGTGTAGATGGAGTACAGTAGGGGTCCGAGGACACTACCTTGGGGTATGCCGGCTTCTATTGGGAATGTTGCGGAAGTGGCGTCTAGGCATTTAACCATGAATTGTCTATTGGTTAGGTAAGATTTTAGGATGGAGTAGTAGGGGTGAGGTAGGATCTTTTTAATCTTGTATAGTAGCCCTTCATGCCATACTTTGTCGAATGCCTGTTGGATGTCTAGGAAAACCGCTGAGCAATATTTTTTCTTTTCGAGTGTTTGGCTGATCGTATGAGTTAAGCGGTGGATTTGCTCTACTGTAGAATGATGTTTTCGGAAGCCGAATTGGTGATCTGTTCAAGTGTTTTCAAGTTCTCTAGGATTGGAAGGAGTCGGTTCGTGAGCATCTTCTCGAATAGTTTGGACAGGGTAGGTAAAAGACTGATTGGGCGATAGGAGCAGGTTTCGTGTATCGGTTTACCGGGTTTAGGGATGAGGGTAATCAATGAGATTTTCCAGGCCTTAGGATAGTGTTCCAGGCGAAGCATAGCATTAAAAATCGATGTGATGAGTGCTATCCCTTTTGTGGGAAGTTCCTTGATTGCTTTATTGCTTATTAGGTCGTGTCCTGCTGCTTTCTTGGGGTTTAGGCGACTGATTGTTTCTATAGTCTCTGCAGAGGAGAAGGGTTCGATAGGAGGGGACATTTGGAAGGGGGTGTGCAGGTATTCGGTAACGTCCGCGGCGGCTTTGGGGGAATGGGGTTTGAATACTTTTGACAAGTGTTTAGCGAACAGGTCGGCTTTTTCTGTAGGGCTTCGCGCCCATCCACCTTGCGGGCGGCGGATCGGTGGGATTATTTGTGGGGGGCGTGTGAGTTTCCTGGAGTCCTTCCATAGTGAGTAGTTGGCGTCGGCTGTGGGGGATAAGCTGGCGAGGTATTTATGGAAGCAGTCGTTTTTATAGATTTTTAAGGTTCTGGATAGCTTCCTAGTTGCGTTGTTAAGTTTGCGTTTGTCCTCCGGTGTTCTATGGGTCTGCCATACTCTTCTTAGTCTACGTTTTTCTGCTATTTTTTTTAGTATGTATTGGGGATATTCTTGTTTGCTGTTAGATGGCTTTGTCGGTATGGAGAGGCGGATTGCGTTTATTATGCTCGTGTTTAAGTATTCCGTGGCTGCTTCGATATCTTCCTTTGTTTTTAGTGGGGTGAAGGCTGAGGTTGAGTGTGTAAAGACTTCTCTGAAGAGCTGCCAGTTGGTGTGTTGGTTGTGAATGGAGCCATTAGGTGTATTCTCGATGATTGTTGAGCTGACTGTTGCTATCACGGGAGAATGATCAGAGGAGAGATCAGCCGAGGAGTTGATCTGGACGTGTCTTGATGGGATATTTTTAGTTATGAAGAAGTCGAGAAGGTCGGGTATTTTGTTGGTGTCAGTGGGCCAGTATGTGGGTTCGTATGTGGTGAGGTAGTTGAGGTTGTTGTTTATTATGCTGTTTAAGAGGTTTTTGCCTCTTGCTGTAACCAGTCTGCTGCCCCATTGAATGTGCTTGGCGTTATAGTCTCCTCCAACTATGAATCTATTGCCCAGGGTGTCCAGGAAGTTATCAAAGTCTTCTTTGGCGATGGAGTGTCTGGGACGGCAGTATACTGCTGAGGTGGTGATTGAGCCATGACTTTCTCGATGCTTCTAACGAGTGCGTATAAAATTTCAGACGAGGCCGGCATTCGTGCGATTGCCTTGGAGAGTGACACCTCGAGCATTTTCGTCAATCGTATTTTGCGCCTAAGATTATTTTTACGCTTAGTAAAGAGTTATCTCGTTGGCCGTGGATTCGTTTGAACCCAACAAACACATTGTTAATAGTGTACATTAAATTCATTATTCGTAAATCATATTATTCATTAATCTTACTATTCGTTAAGCTTATTATTCATTAGACTTATTATCTGTTAAACTTAATTATTCGTATAATTTATTATTTATTAACTTCATTGTTCATCAAATTTATTATTTATTAGACTTAATTATTTGTTAAGCTTTGTGATAGTCTTGTATATACGCGTACATATTGTCACGTCCCGCGCTCCGCACGCGCCGTAACGAGAACAAGAAAACTATCCCATGCAAAACGCGCGAATAAAGATTTGAATGCACAAACGAACACACGGCGCTACGAAACTAAAGGAAGGATTAACAAGGCGAGGGCAACTAATAAATCCAATCAGTATAAAAAGAAATAATAAATGAAACCAGCCAACGGATTGAACGAGTTACGAACCAAACAAATAAACCGGGAAATAAGAATAACTACAAAAGGGGAAATAATTGAAACACCAGATATACATGTATATATAAATATATTTTAATCAATCAACTTGGAGAGTTACATATAAATATAAACATATATGCTAGACATGTAATGAACTAGTAAATACTAGAGTTAATGCTTATAATACTATGCAACAAATACAATATTATCAATTTATGAAATATAAGTATATACGAAGTTAAGACTTAATAATCAAACGAATACATAAAACATACAATATTGTATTATTAAAGAAATAAAAGTTACATTGTCAGAAACATATATATATGTGTGCGCATTCTATTAAACAGATACATACTTGAAACTAGCCTACGTTCCGGTAAAGAATTATAAAATAAGAACTACGTTACGAAACATGCATGTCTGTATATATACATATATAAATTATATTAATGTATGCTCTTTCTACATTATTGATTCAAATCAACAATCTAACATACATACTTAAAACTAGCCTACGTTCCGGTAAAGAGTTATAAAATAAGAACTACGCTACGAAACATGCATGTCTCTATACAAACATATAGAAATCTATATTCTAAACTACTACTAATCTATGTACATTCTACAATCTAAGATACATATTTAAAACTAGCCTACATGCCGGTAAAACATTATAAAATAAGAATTTGATTATGAAACATGCATGTCTCTATATAAACATATAAATAATCTATTTTTCTAAACTAAAACTACTATTAATAATCTACAAAAGAAATAGAACACACAACGCAACACTTGGGACTAAGCGACAACCTGTCGATAGCCCAAACGCTCAAAATAATTAACACCGCAACGATTCGAGGAATTGCATACAGAAATTCTATCATCAAACACAATTATGTAAACACACATTAAACGCACAATAATCTAGAAACAAAGCCTTCAATACTATGTTGTCACAATACAAGATATATATGTATATATGAAATCAAATGATTGACACATAACCTCAAATACACAACACTATATCACTAAAGAATCTGAATGAAAATCACTTTGCCAGAAATATATACATATATACGTGTGCGTGTGCGTGTGCGTGTTCTATCTTATTAAAAGAAATTAATATAAAACAAATAATTAACATTTCATTTCGTATGAACACTATACGGGCAAGAGAAATAGGCATATAAATACGTATATACATATATATATATGTACGTGTGAGTGCATATGTTTTATATTATCGAATGCTCTATAAAATAAACTACTCGAAACAATAAATAACGCGATCAAAGAATTACAAAACATTAGCTATACTGAAGTAACACACAACATAAACATATATATATACGTATATTCACACGAGATATACTACTGTCACTTTAAAATAATGTTAATAAATAAATGTTCTGATTGCGGTAGAATAAGGAAAAACGAGCGACAGACGAAAATTTACTTCGATATCAAACAAAACTAAAGACCCGCCACTAAAACTTTACTGATGACATTTATGAGCAGCCATGTTGGATTTATACGCGTCATGGCGACAGGAATATTAGGGATTAATGGAAGTCAGGCGCGAGAAACAAATCATGAAAACACATTGTTAACACTTTTCTTTAATAAATTTTGTGCGCAACTACAAATGTATAAAAAAAATATATATATATATGTCGGATCCGGATTCGAATTGTGGGCGCGCGACGACTCTTCATGTGGACTGGCCATCGTTTCACAAAGCCGAGATTTTATTTACACGTATATACAGGTCTATCACTAAGCTTAACAAATAATAAGTACAACTAATAATAAGTCTAACAAACACTAAGCCTAATAAATAATACGATCTACGAATAATTAAATTAAATAATACTATTAGCAATGTTTGAGTTCAAACGAATCCACGGTCACCGGGATAACTCCTTACTAAGCGAAACTAACTTAGACGCAAATGCGATCCTCGAAAACGCTCGATGTATCACTCTCCAAGGCAATCGCAAGAATGCCAGCCTCGTGGAGATTTTTCTCCCTGTACGATTGCATTTTGTTTTCTATCCCCGTTTGGAAGCATCGAGAAGGTTCCAAACGCCGTTGCTAGGCACACTCGTTGGAAGCATCGAGAGAGTTCCAAACGCCGTTGCTAGGCAGTTTCTGCCTGGAGTTTTGGTTACTAAATACAATGTATGTCCCATTGCATCGGCACCTCCGAGGCAACATCACACGTGGCTCGGCCCGCTCTCGAGGCCGCATGCCGCCACAACCACACTTCTCGGAAAACACATACAACCACTCCAGACCTCCGTTAGATAAAACATCCATCCCGTGACCGTGGCTACGTTCAGCGACCGATTGTCACCTCGAACCCAATCTCGCTTATTACAAATCTTAAACAATTACAACTATAATAAAATCTAGGCTAAGGTACTAGAGGATGTTCCCAAAATTTCCAAGGAAGGGCTTCGGCTTTCCTTTCATCTCCGACATATATATATATATATATTAGATATATATATAATAAATAATATCATATTCAATATATATATATATATATATATTGAACACAAAACAAAATATATCAAAAAATTAATAATAATAAGGAACATCAAACAGCGAACCAACGAAATTGAAGCAGCTACACTAAATCAAAATCGAAGCAAGGAGCTCCGGGATAAAGTTCGCTGAACTCACGCATACACCAATAGCGCACAACAGGGGAAATTCCCTTTCTCCCAGAAGCATGGTGACGAAGATGCGCCTCCAAAACCTCTTCGGGAATTTCATTCGCAAAACGAACTTTCACGCAACGATCAGTATCAACGATTTCAACCAGAGGGGGTTCCCCTCACAGGACTGATAGAAAACTAAGTTGAAATATGGAACTTACATTTTGTCACGTACGATTCCGAGAAGCCCAAAACTGCAACATCCCGATTCCCACGGAAGCGTACCCCCAGCGGACCACCACCCCGTGGGGGATGGCATTATAAATAAGCATAGCAACATAGCGCAGCGTTCATTAGTTTGTTCATAAATCTTGCGATCGTTTGTTATTACGGCTCATCATTCTTTGCGCCCATTACTGCGTTTAGAATTTGTATAAGTATTTTTGCGTTTCGGGGTCTTTAGTTTTTCGGTAAAGAAAAAGGAGTCGCGATTAAATAAAAGAAAATTTTAAGTCCTCATTACGGTATTAATTCAGTTAGCGAGTTACTCAATTTGTATCGAAATAGCTTAATAAAGTAAAGGTTGGTAAAAACCCTATATTCGAGATTAAATAATAAACCCAACAAACCTCGTCGATCACCGAAACACCTGGAGTAATGGCACCCGATAGCACCTTTTCCTCAAGGTAAGAGAATTAATTTTAGAAACTTTCTTCTTCTCTGGTAATCTCGTTGTCCTCGAGAATTGAATTAAAAACCTCCTATCATCGATTTCATTCATTTTCGCGAACGGTTTTAAAGATAGAAACATTGCTTAAATTTTAAACAAAGGTGTTGTCCGTTGTGTCGGCTTGTGCGAACGGTATTTTCAGCTACTGAAACATCCTCTGATCTTCGCATTCCTCCTCCCATTGTTGGTAAAATATTACCCGTCTTTGGGCAAGGCTTGCGAAATCACACGAGTTCCACGCAGAGAGGATCGTTAGAATCATCCTCGTTAATTAAACTCAAAAGGCAAGAAGATCGTGGCGACAGACTTCATCGTGGTAAATGAATTGAGTTTCGGTCCTAACGACAAACTACTACGGCGGAATTAAAAGAGAAGAAGAAGTCGAACGTAAAAATAAATTTATATAAAACAACGAACAATCTCATATTCCTATCTAATCCAGCAACGCTAAAATATAAATATCCAGCTAATAAAATATATATATAATAACCTAAGCAATTCTACGTCAAAATAAAAATCCGTTCAACGAGGAAAAATATTCATTGTACCCAGCTTTAATCCTCTCCCGCGCTAGTATCCCTGCGCATAGCAAGTTAGCCGAAAAGTGAAATTCGTTTACCAGTTGCATTAAGCATCAGTTAACGCTACCCTTTAAACGCAAAAGAAAATAATAAAAATAAAATATTTTGAAATAGTCTTTAGACTATTTCTGGTGGCAGCAACTATCGTATTAATTAATTACCTAAATCGGAATTAAATACACAATAATATCATTTCAACTTATTTCCCTTCAGATTACATACAAACTCAAACTATAAAAAAAAAAAATTTTTCAGTAAAATTTAAACTTAAGATTTGATCGATTTAAACAAACAAATTAATACGTAACATTTAGAGTAGTAAATTTTTGGTGGCAGCGGTGGGATCCGCTTCACGGAGGATTAAAGTTGGTTTAAACGATTTGACACGCTCCATAGTAGATTAAAGTTGTCACACTTGTTAATAAAATATATATTTAAAAAACAATGGCGACTGTAGTGGAATCGTTTGACGAAGAAATGGTTTTGACATTGTCGGAAAAGCTTAAAGCATGGGATGCGAACTTTCGCGATATGAGTGCAAAACTCGCCGAATTACAAAGCGGATTATTCGAACTTAAAACGAAACAGGAACCTCAAACACCCAAATCGCCGCCGACAGCGCAACAGGAAACGATCCAGACAGGTGGACATACCCAGCCAATTAAGCTAAAAGACGCGATCGAATCGGTGCCAGTGTTTGACGGATATCGACCATCGGTATTCCATTTTTTAAGAGCTTGTGAGCGCGCGCGAAATATGATTCCCAGATATCAAGAACCTCAATTGGTAAAATTGTTAGTAAATAAGCTTCGTGGACACGCGTTCCTCGCCATCGAAGACACGGAATTAATGAGTTTAAATGATTTCGGAAACAAATTAAAGGATCTATTCGGCCCAAAGAAATCTCTTAATGAATATAAGGGAGAATTAGGAACGATATTTCAACGACCCGGGGAAGATATATTAGATTATATGGATCGCGTTAGAAATCTTAGATTAGCAATAATGGACGGAGAAAGAGGCGACTACGGCATCATATCCCCCGACGTACAACATACTATAGATTGGGAAACGAGAGAAGCTTTCGTTAAAGGACTTCCGAACGAGGTATATGTACGAGTAAAAATAGCAGGGTACCATACTTTAGAAGATGCGTATCGTCAAGCCGTTAAAGCAACACACGAATTGAGACAAATAACCGACAGAACGCGACCCCATCGACCGACACCCTCGAACTATTACAGACGCGATAACGCACGTCCCTCGAACACTAATAACAATATCAGAAACAACCGCCAAGATCGAAGATCAGTACCTCCATCGCAGAATTTTCCGAATACTAATAGACAAAATATCATGTGTAACTATTGTAAAAAACCCGGACATTTAGTGAAGGACTGTTACAAATTTAAAGCCCGAGTAGACGCCGGATTAATCGTACCCTACGCTTCGAGACCGTCGGGAAACCAAACACGTCCTTCGGCAGAATGGGGCGAGCCACGAGGGAACGATACGCCGAATCGCCCGAGAGTACAAGCGGCAATCAGGACGAGGGCAGCCACCCACGCGAGATCAACTCCACCACCCATAACGAGAGACGGAGCGAACGCAATGCCGACTATAAGATCGAACGAACAGCCACTAAATACTGTGGGGGAGTCATCCCACAACCAAACAAGGCCACAGACAGAGAATCCAGAATCTCAAGACAAAAGGGAAAGAGCGAAGCACAAGCAACCGGCGAAGGAAAATCATCAAGAGTTGAATTCAGATTCGGAAGGCGACCTCTCCGAATTATTTCAGTAAAATTTAACGATTCTCCAACGACCCCAACTGCACGAATAGTTTCCCCAAATCTAAAAACCAAGACGAGTTTATTGTTAGACTCTGGATCGGAAATCAATATTATCAAGAAACCTGCTTTACCCGATTCAGCCATCATCGACGAGAAAGAATCAATTGAAGTGCGAGGAATTACGGCAACGAGCCTGGTCTCCCTAGGGCAGACGGTAATACAGGTCGCGGGCCATCCGGTTATTTTTCACGTAGTCGATGATTCATTACTAATCGATCAAGACGGAATCTTAGGATCCGAATTTTTTGCAGGTTGTAAAGCTCGTTTAGATTATGAAGAAAAACATATCAAATGGGGAAATATTTATATTCCCTTCGACACTAAGGAGAAAATAATTATACCGAAGCGAAGTTCAATAACGTGTTCAATTAATATCGCTAATCCAGAGATAAAAGAGGGATTTATTCCAAGAATCGAGCCGAGCAAGGGAATCTATTTCGGAAATGCAGTTGTGAGGAATCATAAAGGAAAAGGCTATATAAGAGTAATAAATACTACTTCAAGAGATTACGAATTTACAACACCGACGATGGTAATTAAGGAATTTGAAAATCCCTCCCCGCTTCCTAGGACAGCGTGTAATACAGTTTTAAAATCGAAGGAAAGTAGATACGAAAAAATAAATGAGTTACTACGACTCGAACACTTGAACGAAGAAGAAAAGGAAAATGTAAAAAAAATTGATTCGTAACAATCAAGATAGATTTCATATTCCAAGAGATACATTGGAGGCAACTGAAGTTCTGCAACATAGAATAATTACCACAGATAATATACCAATTAATACCAAACAGTATCGATATCCGCCAATACATCGAGAAGAGATAAATCGACAGATTCAAGAATTGCTAGATACGGACGTAGTGGAACCATCAATATCTCCATATAACTCCCCGTTATGGATTGTGCCCAAAAAACCCGATTCGCAAGGAAATAAACGCTGGAGATTAGTTATCGATTATAGAAAATTGAACGATAAAACGATTGGCGATGCCTTCCCATTACCCAACATCACAGAAATATTGGATCAATTAGGAAGTGCAAAATATTTTTCCACGTTTGACTTAGCATCAGGCTTTCACCAGATCCGTATGTCGCAAGAGGACGCCCACAAAACGGCATTTTCGACACCATACGGACATTTTCAATTCAAAAGAATGCCCTTTGGATTAAAAAATGCCCCAGCAACATTTCAACGTTTAATGAACTCGGTATTATCGGGTCTGCAAGGAATAGAACTATTCGTCTATCTGGATGACATAGTGATTTATTCCAGATCTCTCCAGGAACACGAAATTAAATTTAATAAATTAATGGAAAGACCGAGGACAGCCAAATTACGATTACAACCCGATAAGTGTGAATTTTTACGGCATGAGGTGAATTATTTGGGACATATAATTAGTGAGGATGGCGTGAAACCCGATCCAAAAAAGGTCGAAGCCGTATCAAAATTTCCACGACCAAAGAAGGCGAAAAATATCAAACAATTTCTGGGACTAGCAGGATATTACAGAAGATTTATACCCGATTTCTCCAAGGTCGCGAAACCATTGACACAACTATTAAAGAAAGATACTCCCTTCAAATGGACGGAAAATCAAGAAGATGCATTCAATAATTTAAAAACAGCGTTAATGACGAAACCCATTCTACAATATCCAGACTTTTCTAAACCTTTTAACCTTACCACAGACGCATCAGGATATGCAATAAGCGGTGTACTGAGTCAAGGGCCAATCGGAAAGGATTTGCCGATTGCGTATGCCTCAAGACTATTAAATTCCGCCGAACAAAACTACTCTACTGTCACGGTGGTCGTGAGAACGCAACGAAAGGATGGTTATGCCTCACATACCTTGGTCAGCAAAATGATGGCTAAGCAGTAATAGAAACCCTATGTGACCGGCATCCAGCGATAGCCCCTCCACAGGAGCCGGGTCCTTGATATAAAAAAGTACCTCTCGAGTCGTTGTAAGAACATTCGTTTCTGTGCTGTTTGACCATTCTGTATTGTTACTCTGTCAGTGTTCAATAAATTTTCTAATAACAATCAAAATTTAAGTACGAATTTCTCACTTTGCGTGCGGAACGTGAAATTACCCCGAATCGACGTGACAAAATTGGCGATCCTGCCACGATCCACTCATCGCATCAAGAGGAAACTTCAACGGGAACTCTACGGATTCTACAGCGAAGGACCACGGTCACCTCCTTGATCAAAAGAAGGATCTGCAAAGAATCTCGGTAAACTGGCTTTCGTACATTATCGAAACCGTAAGCCTGAAATACGTTCTGAAGATAGTGACTCTTCTTCCGCCGAAAGTGTCATATTTCTCAGCATGAACCCAACTGACAAGAGTACCGCTAAACAAAACGAACTAATCGCTACCCTGATTGAACAATTTGAAAGCCTAACTCACGAGTTTAGAAGCTTTAGAAACAGCACCGATCAAAACATTAAAAACATAAAAGAATTTGCGGAAACTAGCGATAGAAATCGCTCTAAAGAAATACGCGACCTTGCAAAAACCGTGGAAATAAAATACGACACCGAGACTGACCAGTCGCAAATAAACGCCCATTTAGAAACCGCTGCTGATAACGTAACGGATGACGAAACTGACGGACCGAACACGTCACAAAGACCACGAGCCGCATCTAGCCGCGCCGCGATTAAACCAATAAACAACTACAACGAAGATCGAGGGCTCGAGGCAGATAAGGCCATACGAACTGTCGAGACACTACGAGGTCGAGATGACGTAGGCGTTGAAGATTTCATCTTATCGGTCCGCAAAGCAAGAGCTAGGTGCAAGGCAAGTGACAGAGAGCTATTAGATCTCATACTGATCGAAAAGATTACCGACAACGCGAAACGAAACATACGATATCTAAAAATCAACTCGTTCGAAGACTTATATTCATGCTTAAGACAACACGTATTAACACCAACAACTATTAGCAACTGTAGGGACAAATTAAAGAATTTAAAACAAGGGGCAACAGAAAGTGTACAATCTTTTAACTCCAGATTCCGACAACAGCTAAACGAATTAAATTATGCAGTCCAAAACGAAAACCGCACACCAACAGAACGACGCGTAGCTATAGATATTGAAGAACGCGAAGCACTTAAAACATATTTGCTCAACTTACGATACGAGATAGGACAGATGGTGGTATCTAGCGATCCAAAGAACCTGAACCTTGCCCAACAACTAGCAGCTGATAGAGAACAATGGTTACGAGAAGCAAATCGTGTCGCCAACCGCCCAAAGAATCAATCTCACAACACTACATTAGTATCCAAGCGAACTACTACCGATTCACAGCCACAAACTTTTGCTCAGCTACCTAGCCGACCATTAGACGACCGCATGAAACCGAAGTGTCCAAAGTGTTTACGAATTGGACACACAGCCGAAAAATGCTACTCTCGAAATTTTCCATTCGCCAGCCAAGGAAAGATTCCACCTCGAGTAAACCAAACAACGGAGAACCCAGAGGAAGCTTACCTCGAGTTAACTGCACCACCACCGGAAGATTACTATCAATCGTACTGCAACGAAGAGACGGAGGAAGAGCCAGATTCCTCATCGATACCGGAGCAGGAATCAACCTTATAAAAGAAAAAGCCTCACTAAACGTCCAAACTTCTAACCCAAAAACCTTCCTAATGGGAAGTGACAAACATACCACTAACAAAATTTGCAATTTAACCATGCTCAAGAAAAATCATCAATTCTACGTAGTCCCTAACAACTTTCCCCTAATCGAAGATGGAATAATCGAACTCCCATTCCTTACAAAGTATCAATACAGCGTCACTAACAATAAACTAACCTTAGACGAAATTATATTACCATTCCAGGAAACCGATAGCAAGATAAGACCAGGCGAAACTCTAATCTCAGCCCAATACATCGAAGGAAAGCCCACAACAGTATGTTTCATCAACACTGGTAAGCAAATCTGTCACATTACAAACGAAATAGAGAAACCCGATAAACTAAGCCAAATTAATAAATTCGCACAAATAATACGTACCAAACATATTGATCCAGAACTTCGAGAACCCCTTGAGAAAATCCTCATCAATTACTTAGACGTTTTTAATATGGAAACAGACTCATTACCATGTACCAACTTGACAGAACATACAATCACAGTCAAGACAGACAAACCTATAAACATCAAATCTTATAGACCGCCTGAATGTCATAAAAAGGAAATCGAGACTCAAATCAACGACATGTTAGACAAACAAATCATAGAACCATCGGACAGTCCATATAACGCACCAATTTGGGTAGTTCCAAAAAAATTAGATGCATCAGGCAAACAAAAATGGAGAATCGTTATAGATTTTAGAAAATTAAACGAGCAAACAGACCAAGACGCGTGTCCTTTACCAAATTCGGACGAAATACTCGAGCACTTAGGCAAAGCTAAATTTTTCTCGGCCCTAGACCTCTCGTCAGGATTTCACCAGATACCTATGGAGCAAAATTCCAAAAAATATACTGCATTCTCAACCCCACAAGGTCACTTCCACTATAATCGCATGCCCTTCGGCCTTAAAAACGCACCGGCGACGTTTCAACGTATGATGGATACCGCGCTACGGGGGTTAATAGGAAATAACTGTTTCGTATACCTGAATGACATTATAATATTCGGGAGCACCATCCAAGAACATAACCGAAATCTAGCCATTATACTAGACAGACTGCAAAATTTAGGATTAAAAATACAACCGGACAAATGCGAATTTTTGAAACCGGAATTAGAATACTTAGGACACGTAGTAACAAAGGAAGGAGTAAAACCTAATCCCAAAAAGATTCAAGCCGTGAAAGACTTTAAAACACCAAAGACCGCGATCCACATAAAATCATTCTTAGGACTCGTTGGATACTATAGAAAATTTATACGTAATTTTTCTAAAATCGCAAAACCATTGACAGATCTCA
>NW_022884579.1:0-17313 GCF_011952205.1 Bombus bifarius | reverse complement strand
AAGACATTTACGTTGTAAAAATGTTAGCGAAAACATTTGTGAAAAAGTTACTTTGTTATAAATTCTACAAAAGGAAATATTGAAAATCACGCCCCATTTATTCAGTTGCACGTATGAAAAGTATTTTGCATTCGCGCAAAAAAATCCCTTAAGGATACATATTTTATAATAATTGGAGTGTCAAAGTTATTACGCGGATTGGCGTACCTTAACCACGTGCCTTTTAATGAAACTAGGTTATTCATTTGTTATTCGTTCCTAACTTTCAACTTTATGATTTTTGCGGAATAAAATTTTATATTCCGGTTCAGTTTATAAATGATTCATTTTGAATTTAATAAAATTAGAGTTACAGCAGTGTAATTTAACAAAGAACAAATAATCATTTGTACTTTATTAAAATGTTCTTTTAGCGTCTCGTTTTAATATTTCTCTAATAATATTTTGTTAACCGTTATATTTAAATGAAGGTTTTCAAAGCAGAGACGTACTTTAACGTAGGAAATGGACGTACATTTATAATGAGAATTCAGAAGCAAAAATATTTCATACAAAAATAAATATTCCCCATGTGTAAATAGCTACGTTATGACTTTTATATGTATCTAACGTTTTTCCATGCAAGGTAACGTATATTTGCTTCTTCGCTTCTTCGCTTCTGAGTAGTAAAACCTGGCATTCATGCGGCTGATAGGTAGTTACGCGCTGACAACGAAAAACATAAAATGAATAAAAAACATGAGCCATCCTATAAAAAAAATAAAGCTGCTTTTATCTTTCATTACATATTCGTCAGAATATTGTTAATAAATATTTAAGTTCAGATTTCAGCTTAAATAAATGCATAGGATTGGACATTTATTTATATATGTATCTGCGAACGCTTTTTGACATAAAATTTTTATAACGACTAAAATCACATATTCCGATATTAAATTAATTTGATGAGAATAAAAACTGAATTTTTTAAACGAGATTTTGTATGAAGTTACATTTATTGGGAAAAATTCATTCTTTTATAATATGATAAAACGAGACTCATAGTCTGTATAAATCATTTCATGGAATATTATGTGTATGTACATGTGTTCTACGCTTTTATGATAAAAATGCTAAATGAACATAACGATCAAATGCATCGACAAATGCATTGAACATATCGATTGTTATTTTGAAAAATTGATTATCTTTTATTTGTTTCGAACTACAAATTGATCGAGACATTCGTGTTTGCTAAATTGCGAATTTAACGCAATGAAGTCGTCTGAATCCCTTGCGAGCATGTAAATATAGCGTCGAATTAACAGGTCAATTACTTGAGGTTGGAACTGAAAGAAAGAGAAAGATGGAGGAGGTCTTGCCTTTGAATGCTGGACACTTCTAAAGCCCACAGTTCGCTGAAATTGCCAGAGAATTCAATTAAATGGCAAATTAAACCATTGAACTGAATCTGTTTCCAATCGTGAGCTTGGAGGTTCTACCCTTTGAATTTTTAAACCAGTCAACCTTCTTTTGTACGTATGGTAACGAATATAATTCATAAACTAACGAAGTGTGTAATTCAATTGAAAGCTCTTTTCACTGAATTCAGTTTAGATTAAGAAAAATGATATAATAACGAAATTATCAATTTACAATTTATAGAGCGTATACTTTATTCGAAAGTGAAGTTTATTACTGCAAATATTAGTTGGCTATTTATAGCCTGTTTGAAAAGGTGATTTAATTTCGATTGATTTTCGATAAGTTTTTGTTGGTTTACTCAGGTTAATTAATCTCCAATAAAATAGAAATACCAATCCGGTAGTATAATTGCTTTCTTGCTTATTACTTTTTTACTAATTAGCGATGCACGATTCCAGACCAGTAAATATTTTTCCATCGGGAGAAGTCAGGTCGAGAGATGCAAGATTTATACGCTCGTTCTGTCAGTTATCCCAGTGTCTGTTACGCGATAGAAAATGAACGAACTGAATAATAAATGCATTATCGGCATGAAGATTGCTTGATGTAGGCCACCGCTTTTTTTCTATCCTTCCGATACCATTTTTCTTTACTTTTTTTTTTTTTTTTTGCGAAACACTTTGCTAGTCGTGAGAAGCAGCAATTCCCTTCTGCGAATCAATTACGGTTCACGAGAAATTGTATTATAGCCTGGAACGTATTCAAATTATCTTCAATTATTCTCGGCTGTTTCCATTTCCATTCGTCTCTTGCGTAAGTACTCGTTTGATGTACGTACATCGTGAGACAATAATCGTTAACACCTTTAATGTCTTCAGTATTATAGAATAAGACGCGAAAATACGTTGAAACCTGACTTTTAGATTCGCGAGACTCTATAAGGCTTCGAAAGTCTCTTGTTTCAGGCCGAATAAAAAATTGTAGATGAAGAATTACATTGCGAGGTCTGTTAAGGAAAATTTTAAATCGTATCGTTGTAATAGGATTATTTCAGCGAGGGAAATTACGTGTTGCGTGCGAAGCCACGAGCTTTCTTTCAGGCTAATATATATAATTGTCCTATCGAACTTTCCATCTAAACCGTTGCGCTCACACGTGGATTTTGCATTTCAATTTTCTTACTTACAGTCCAGTCCAGTGAGACCAAGTTAAATTTTTCAGCCCTCCGAGGTAGAATATGTTTTATAGAGAGACGTACAACGCCATGAAAGGGAGACAGATCAATAAATTGGGTTATCTTTAAATTACTGACAATCATTTCATCGACGCGGTTTCACCGACACCGAGTCCCCCGGCAACGTCTGTCAAAGCTTATTTACCGATACACTGAACCACAATCATTTTACCGACCTCTTCCTTTGCTGACAGTTATTATACTCGCTGTCATATGTTATCGTTGATTATACATCTTTATTTACAAATTCGTTCCTGTGTATAACGAAACAAAGGAAGAAACGAAAATGATACGTTTCATGACGCATTGTTAAATTATTAATTAACGAGAGTTACATATCTACATGAATGCTTTGAAATGTCAGTTATAATTCATGAAAATGGATACAAGCCATTTTACTATACATAAATATAGGAATATAAGATGCTAAGTAATCTTCCTAAGTAATCTCCTCCAGCTTTTTCTAGTTTGATCAATAATTATTAGTACATGTTAGGAAAATAAATAGAATTTTTGTTCTCAAGCGAGGTATAATTTAAATTTTGTATGTACACAAAAATGTTAAATTAATAATGATTATAATAATCAATAAACTATGATTACAGAGGATGGGTTTTTTGATAAAATGACATTCTGACAAATATATATAGATCGATATATATATAGATATAGATAGACAAATATATAGACTCTTACAACAGTAGTTATGAATGAACAGTAGTTATTGTATCAATTCCGTTCTTCAGAAGCTTCATTTGTGAAAAGACAATTCGCCAGAATATGGATTCACTGTAGTTATAGCTATAGGATTTCAATCTAGTTGACAGACTTGCTTTACGTAGAGAATATCTGTCTCTTGTTCTACCTTATCGCGATTCTCTCCTCATCTTATACGCTTTGTCGAGCAAAGTAATATTGGCATATATCTCGGCTCTGGTTACAATCATTAGTTTCCGCCTAAACGGTTAGAATCACATAGCTCGCGCTCTACTCTCGTTTATTCACCATTCAGGCCATATGGTCGCATGCGACGAGTTTTATGTTAATTCCGACCGATTACAATACCTTTCTTTCGTTTACAAGGAACGACGAGACTGGCAGTTGCGTGATTTGCAATGCAAAAGCCGCGATATCTGCACGATAACCTAACCTCAACCGATTTTGTTGTACTATTCTTATGTGGACTTCGTTTGTACCACTTTCGTAACAAAAATAGAATACGTAGAACACAGCATTCCGTTATGCGATATTGTCGACTCCTAACATCCGAAAAATCAGAGATAATTTTTTCCCTACAGTTGTACATTTGTGTGAAAAATTACGAACGTAAAGTTGTTTGGTGCATGCACAGTCCTCCCCTACCCTGCATTTGCGTGGACATGCTAGAAAGATTCACTTTTCCACGGTGAAACTGTATGTATTATAATTTCATTTTTACAAAGGTCGAACATCCTACTATGCATAAATTTAATATTAATATAAGCAGGTTTCCTGTTAAGTATTACATCTGACGTATAAGCACACGTGTGTACGAGCCTTGGTTTTAAATGTCTTATAGTAGACACCGAAAAGATTATTCAGTTGGATATCTGACTCAACATCAATATTTTACTAGGAGATAACATGTTAAGAACACGTTGGTGGATGGCATGGGAGATGATGAATGAAGACATACTTCTGTGAGATACATAAAATAGTAGTCAGAACGTATTTTGGCGCTTGGGGACAGCAACAGCTGGTGATACTGTCATACACCTCCATTTATAAACTTTCGAAAATCGATGTGACCTTCAAACTTTAGTGTATTCTGTTTCACAGCACAAAATGTTTCCGAAACGTACGTTTATTGTTACAATGAACTTGACTAATGGCTCTGAAATACTATCCTTGAAAAAACAATGGGGGAATTGGAGCAAAAAAAAGAAGGAAATAAACAAAGACCTTGTTGGTTCGTAAAAATAAAATATGCTACAGGAAAAACTTTTTCCAACTGATTGAGATGCGACAAGCTTTAAAAGCTATGACGCGAATCGAGCGTTTGTCTACAAGAGCGCATTTTCGGTGGATATATAGATATACATGTATATGTGACGAAATATACTAAAGCAATATTGACCCTTTGTCGCTGAAAGTATCAAACTACAAAACTTCCTTTCAAATTTTCAGAATAAGGAAATCAGGATCATGATAAATAATTGGAACATAATTAAAAATAATATATCTTCTCTATAAGATAATGAATACATTGGTTCATTTAATTTTTATGGATATTCAAACGCTTCTGTGAAATAAAACGTCAAGATTATAGAGTATAAAATTCATAGCTATGAAATAACTAAAACTCTGATGTATTATTAAAAATATACGTTAGGTTCTATGTAGTGATACATACAAAGATTACATGTACAAACCCATAATTAACACAATGCTACCGCAACCATTCTGCAATCTACCTTGCCCAAAACACTCTTCCAGTCACCTCCAAACTCTTCAATTCTCTCCACCTAACCACCCACAAACCATTCACAAACATGCAATTCTCGACAGAAGAAGAACTTGTCGTCAGTTGTCCTTAACATCTCGTTCATTCATTTGGTCCCTATCCCCCTATTTCCTCCCACTGCGATGATCGCATTACATTTTTCCACGTCTCTATTCTATTCTCTGGATGACCTGAATTCTCGAGCAGTCGAGTGACGATTGATCTGTACAATTGATCGATTTCTGTTTACTACAGCCATGCAGGAAATTTCGTCTTGGAAAGCGATGTTGTGATTTCGAATGCTTGGACCATGTAAAAAACATTACCGGAACCGGTGAAATTTATGTCCTTGAGGATGAGAAATCCTCCAGCTCCTCGACTCACCAACAAACGTGATGAGCTCAATGGTGCTGTTGCGGCTATTTTAATTTTTCAACAAGGATCCAGATGGCGCCGTGGACGAAATTCAATCATTATAAACGTCAACGATCAACATCAGCCATCAGGTAATTTCATATTAGTGACTTATTTCTTCTGTGTTATTTCTTCTAATTTTATTGTTAGTTCTTCCATTTGTATTCCAAAAGATTGAACTCTTTTTACGTGCGTGTGTGTTTTTCTTTTTTTTGTAACTCGTCGAGTTGCAATTCTAATTTTTGCACTTCCTCCTTCATGTCCTCTATGTGCTTCTCGAACTCTTGTGTCGTCCTGTCTTTGTCGGAACATTCTACTTGAAGATCAGCGAGTTGATGCTCGGGATCGTAATTCAATTTTTGGTCATTTTATTGCTGTCATTTTATCAACTTCTTTCTTCTTCTTTCTTTTTTTTTTTTGAACTTAAAATCTTGATTTAAGGTTTGTGTTTCACTATATGATTTATTATTATTAACTAGTTCAACATTATTTTCAGTAGATTTTTTTTCGCGTGATTTTTATACTTATTTAAATAGTTTAACATGAGCAAATGCATCGTACGTCAGATATACCATTTTTAATAAATTGTCGCCTTTACAACTCGAGTTACCTCTGAACGAGTCGCATGATTGATCAATAAGCCGTGAGTAATTATGCAAATTCAGTATTTTTTTCATCTATCTATCTGAATATTATAACAAAGACTTTACATTGAATATTTTATTAAAATTGTAAGTTTTTCATAAACGCTTCAAAATCCACAGTCTATTGATCAACTCCTCTATCCTTTCTCTTTCTCCTCACTAAAATAGATAAATTCCTAATGTAGTTTGTGGATAATATATTTTTTTTTTTTTCTAAAGCAAATCACATTTATCATCTGATATATTTTTTGAAATAATTTCTGTCTGTACATTTTCTTCTTTTCCCTTACTCCTCTTTCTCTTTCTAATGAATTCTTTTTATTCCGTAAAATAGTTTTTGTATATTCAATTTTGTTAAGTGCAATCCTTATTTCTGATAACTTACTTTTATTAGATAATTCTTGTGAATCTTCTACTACATCTTCCATATCATTTTGAGTGCGGCTTCTACCTTCAGTAAATTTAATATCTTGAACCGTATCATTAATTTCAATAGCTCTTTCGGTATCAAGTAAATCGCACTTATTATTTAATATACCTTTTGAATTGACTTCTGTCTCTGTAGTTTCTTCTTTTGTATCTTCTTCGAGTTTTCTTCGTTCTTCTAATCCACCCTTCTCATTTTCCAGGATCTTCCTTGTTGTTACGCCGCCTAAAACATCTGCACGCCAGCCCGCGCCAGCTCGCGCCACCGGACAACAACCAGCCTGCGTAACGTCACTTCGACCCTCAATAAACCTAAGGACCCACCATATCGGAATATATTAAAGATGTAATTTTGTCCGATTAATTATAATTTATTAATAATGGATTGAAAATACAGATATTAGTTAGACAGAGAAACGATGTTTGATTAACAGGAAAACTAAATGCAACGCTCGTATTTACATCAAATAACTTGACAACTATTTGGTAACTCTCTCTCTCTCACTAGCAACTCTAACACTCGACAACACTCGCAACTCAATTCTAACGACTCTATGCTTCGACGTCTCGATCAACTCTGAACCTCGCCAATGCATTCCTGCTCGGTCCTGCACACACACACACACACACACACTTTTCGGCTCACATACTCTGGCCTCTCGATTGCCACTCCTTGAAATATGAAACCGTACTTCTGTTTTGACGCTGCTTATCTTTTCTCGCGTCGCTGTTACTAGGCGCTCTTGGATGTAAACAAACCACAAAAAGACGGCGTACACGGTGTTTTCTAATTTCAGCTGATCTCCAATCAAAGTTATTCTACGATATTACATTATCGTATAATAATAAGCTTTTAATCGTTTAATAATAACTCGTCAAGTAGAAATTCCACACGAAGCATTGTGAAGAATAATACTTGAAGAAGATCTATGTTCTTACGAGATTGGCTGTGTACAAGAACTTTGTTGGATAGATTGTATCGTTTGACGAAAATTTTATTGTTGAAAGTTAAGAAAGTTGGAAAGAAAACCCACGCTGTCTCGAAGATGTCTTGTTTTTCAGATGCTGTAAATTGACAAATAACTAGATATTAGTATTGACATTATTTGATGTCATATCTGACCTTAATGTATAAATAAAATCAATCTAGGAATTAATGAAATTTCAAACATTTTTTCTAAGAAAACAGAAGTTTTGTTCCTCCTAATGAGTATCACATGATGCAATAGAAAAATAATTTGACATTGAAAATCGTGTCAAGATGAATTTCGAAGCTATAAAATCGTCTTAAAAAAACGCTGTGATAAAAAATTTTTTGACACCTTGTACAAAGGTGTATATCAACGTAACTGTACCTGTATGTCTATATTCGAGATTATTTATCTATTCAAGATAGCAAAGTAAAAATACTATATAGAGGATTTAATTAATGTGTGGATCAACGTATGTATCACTATATGTAACAATAATATTGACTGTGTTGCGTCGCATGGAGCAGCTGAACCCCAGCCAACGCTACCTGGCGGCCAGCGGCCCACCTACCTGCTTCCAGACCCCCAATAAACTCAATGACCGGCCATAAAACGTCACCTTCTAGCTAAATTGTTTCCAGATGTGTGTCGAGCAATCTAGTTGTCTAGAAGCATTTCGGTTTATGTCCGGATTAGCAAAATCCTTGAGTTTGTTATAGGCTCGGAAAAGGCAGGTAGTCACCGAACGAGAAAACCCAACACATACACATAGGACAGAAACGACTGGTTTTCCCCAGCAATAAAATCACCCCGGACACTGGTGAGAAATTCCTCAGGTCCTGCTTCTTTAGCGGGGTCACGACCAATCGGCATCAAGCTTTCCTTCGGGGAAAACTAAGGGGGAGTCAGTCAGTGAAGCAGTCAGCAGTCGGTCAGTGAGTCAGTCAGGCAGTCAGCACTCAGTCAGCAACCTCGGGAAGTCTCAGTTCGCAGCAACGATTCGCGCTTACGCTCTCGCCCTCTCTTCCCCTGATCTTACGTTCTAACCGAATCCAACCGTACCCGGGTTTCTGTTAATTCACCACGCAGTGTATACACAATATCTCAATAAAACACAACTGAAAACCCGTTCCAGCAGTGTGCACTTCAATGAACCACCTCTATTAGCCTAAACGTAATAGGGGATCGATCATCTCGCGGCGTCGATTGAACAATCGTAACAGGAATTTACGACTCCTGTTGATGCGCTTCTACACGATCGTGTCTCCCCGCGAGTGAAAGAACAGACTGTATATGTACATGTGTAATAAAAGATTTCCGGTTTACAATGTTTACGATACTGATATAAAAATACCATATAGAGGATTTAATTAACGTGTATATCTACGTATATATCATTATATGTAACAGTAACATTATGTGCATATGCGTATAATATTGGTTAAATGTTAAATGTTAATATTGGTTAAATGCGTTAAAGTGAAATGTTATTTACCTATTCAAGATAGCAAAGTAGACATACCATATAGAGGATTTACTACTGTTAACACTCGGTATTCTCGTATTCAAAGTATTTAACCAAATAATTTGGGAATCCAGCGGACGAGCTTGTATTTAATATGATTATATTTAATATAACAACTTTACTCAATATACGCGTAGGATTTTAAATGTCATGAGGGTTGCAGCGGACTCAATTTTAATGTACCTCGATATCTTAGCTTCTTATAATATCCTAATAAAATGTCATTTATCGATTACAATTGTCCTGTCGTATTTTATAGTGTTTGCTTTATAAATGTGAACTTTATTCAAAAAGAGTTCATCGATGATTATCCATTACAGGTTGTTAATAAACCTGAATTATGCACAAAGGAATTGCCGTTAATAACTTAAGATTCTCTGCCCGTCGTACAGGGTACACATAGTAATTATTCTCGACGATCGTAACGTTTAAGTCCAATTCGAGCTTATAGTCCCATGCGAGTTAAACAACGACAATAGTTTGAATTTCTATTTGTTCGTTTGTCGTCTGTTTATACCCGGAGCACCTGCTGTAAACCAATACAAAATTTATTAGATCTATAAATAACACATATAAAACTTATTAATTTATAATTAATATAAAATAGGAGAGCACGAAACTTCCTATTTTATGGATATGTTAAATCTTTGTAAAAAATACCATATCATTAGTATCATTTTAATCGTTCTAAAGGATTTAGCCGCATAAAGCTGTGACCCTTGGAAGAATCGATGTTCACGCGTGACAAATTGAAATTGTGCGAAGGTTCCGGTACGAACATCACAAGCCGAACATCGATACCAGGGGCACAGGCACATGTTCTGGGTTCATTATATATTTATAAAAGGCTGACGATTCAGTAGATGGTCCGGGTAAATTTAAATTGTAAATGAACGCATTGCTGGTTTCAAGTAAAAGCCTGGATAAGAGCGGATATGGTATGAGAGTCTGTCGTGGAAAGGGGAACAGGCCGCTTTTATTTGTAAAGTTTGAATCTCCTCGATATTGAAGATGTTGAAGCTGCAAGTATGTATTTCATTTTAATCCATTCGAGACCGAGATTTAATTATAAGACGATACCTAGGTGTCGGTACGATCTGAATGTTTAGTTGGAATGATTCTGTGTTTTACTCTCTCCAGGGTATCCTTTTCATACTTTGATTTTAAATCGATGACAATCTTAAATAGTATGCCTCATATTTTTAAAATATAAAATTATATACTATGTTATTCTATAATGTATTATGTACAGTATATATATATATATATATATATATATATATATATATAATAATTCTATATTGAAAAAAATATGAAATTAACATGATATATACATTACTACATAAGTTATATATAAAATATGTATATTATACCCTTGCCTACTGACTGATATGAATTTCTTTCGGTCTCGAATGCGTTAAAAGAGAGCGCAAAGAAGTCGAAATTACTTATTGTAATTAGTAAAACGACCTGAGAGGCAGACAGATACAAGAAAGAAGGAATATTATATTAGCGGCATTATCATGTTTTTGCTCTCTTTAATTCTTTCATCGAGACAGACAATCTACAGGTATTAATCGACCAATTTCTCCAAGCTGATAACTTCGAATTGATGTTTATATATAAGAAGTGTTGTTAAACGATACGTAATTGCCTTTTGATCGTAAATTTTACTATCAAGGGGTCTTTTATGTATGCGTAATCATTGTGAATTATAACAATTTATGTGATCGATATTAAAGGTGTTTAAAAGCATGTATTTTTTTCTATATTATTATTCTCCTATATTATTATCCTATATTATTATAGCATTCCTATATTATTATAATATCCAATTACATGTTGATACACAAGATATACAGATTATTATTTATAACGTTTTGGTTTTCTTAATTGAGTCATTCATTTAGTACAAATGATAAGAAATTAGTAATAATTCACAAAAAAAGGATATCGTAGTAGAAATATTATAAAAAAACATTTTCTGTTTTAGTGTAGAGTTACTCCTTCTTACAGACAGTGTCGTACAAATCTGTACGTCTCTGAGAAAATGTAGGTATCCGAGCCCTTACTTCCTCAACAACTTTTACATCTGATAGAAAAAAGAAACATACGAAGTAATAAGTAATGCTTACTAATAAATTCAACAAATACAGAGGAAGATGGATAAATCGATAAATTAACGAGACTAAAAATTAATTACATCATGGATCTCTCGCTTTTAATTTTAAGCTGTAAATTACCGATATCGGTGACTGCCATATTCTCTTGAGTTTCCAAATCGTAAAGAATCTTTCCTCAGGGATTGGTCAACTGTGTATGTCCCCATGCGACGTAACTTGCTTAAGGAACACGAGCCGGTGATATGCAGGCAACGTATAATTGATTATCATTCGCTCTGGAACGCTGAAGTAATGACCAGTGCAGTGGTCCAGTGGTCATATTGAATGCCGCTGGATATATCAGCATTTGGCAACCTAACCCAGAGAAGCAGGAAATATGAAGCCACCGAATACCAATTAACTTCGTAGTTGCACGGTTCACATTCCATCATTTCTGAATATGCGAGGACAGTCCTCTTATTGTGCTTTTAATTCTTTTATTTGTTTCATTTTCAGCAAATATACTGGTTTTTTAAATTAAGCTTCTTTTTATACAGAGTTACAGATTATATTAATTTTATATAGAATATATTTAAGAAAGATATTTAATTTTTTGCTAGTTAAGTATTGATCGATTAAGTTACTGTACCTTTGTTCCGATAAATGCGTGCCATTTCCTCGAATCTAATATCATAGCAAATGCCAATACCTATTTTGCAGCCCTTCACATCGAACGTCGTTAGGGAGTTACCAGGACTGAGTGAATCACTCTCTCGAAAAGTAATCTTATTAGGAATGTCGATGTCGAATAGATGTACCTAATAACATAAAAATGTGGTCGCTAATTATATTGCTGCAACTTTTGTAATTTAATATCAAAGTTACCAACTCCTAAACTTTAATTATTTTTTATTTAATAACTGACAGCGTTTTTATCACTTTCTTTTATTAAAAAATCTTATCATTTAATAATGTTTAAAAAGGAGAAAAAATAAGTATAATAATATTTTAAGTATGTGAAAAATTTATACAACAACAAACACATTACAACAAAAATGGGCGTTTCCCGTATCATAACGTATTTTATAAACCGTAAATTATAGAATTGGTTATAGTATACGTATGTACATATGTATATTCCTAAATTATTCCTAGATAGAGTCACTTTCTTCACCCCGATATTTTCAAATTCAAAGCCATAAAGGAATATATTACTTACCTTTCGGTGTCTTGCTATCAAAGTTCCATCGGGACCCCAAATAGTACAGGTATTGTACAATTTATCGCCCTCTATTTCAGGCATCGTACCACCAACTACATAGATGTTGTTTTCTTTAGCTGCGTTCGATGAAGCAACGCTCGTTTCACCATCAGGAATACTCTCGCCGTATTTAGGAAAGTACTCTGCATTGCAATATTTCAATTAATGAAAAATAACTGTCTTTTCTTCCAACCATAAATTAAATTGAAATGTTTGTCAGTTTTTTATTTTCTAAATTATCAAAATAACCAAGTTTTATATTTCGACTTAATTAAATATGCAATTTCTTAGCTAATAGTATATATAATAAATTGTTTCTACAGGTTCAAAATGAAAAATGAATATTTAGAAATATTTAATTACGACAATGCTATTTGTGTTAGCATCAGTGGCTTGTTACTCAACGACTTTGCTAGTATAAGTACCCAATTATTAGTATGTTAAAAAATATATTTATACAAAAATCACGATAATCATGAAAATGGGGAAATCCTATATTCTCGAATCAATTCACAATTTATTTTGTATATTAATTAGATTCCGCGCTCATCAGTACGTACTCACTGGCGACATCGAGAAAATGTATCGGCAATTCCTCGTACGACCAGAGGATCGGAAATATCAAAGGATATTATGGCGCAGCGCGAGTGGAGAAACAGAAACATATGAGCTTAACACCGTAATACTCTTATCATAGAAATAGAAGCAGTCCTCAATTCCCGCCCGCTAACTCCTATCTCCACCGATCCAAATGATCTCCTAGCCCTCACTCCCGGACATTTCCTCATTGGCGATTCATTAATGTGCTTACGTGATCGAGATTTCAGAGACATTCCATCGAACCGACTCTCCAAATGGCAGCATATCCAACAGCTTAAACAACATTTTTGGAACCGCTGGCATAAGGAGTATTTGAACGAGCTAACCAACCGCAATAAATGGAGCAAGGGTGGACACAGCATCCAAAAGGGCACAATCGTCATCCTCAGAGAGGACAACGTTCCCTCCATGCATTGGCCTCTGGGCCGAGTTATCAAGGTTCATCCAGGCGCCGATGGTGTCATCCGGACAGCTACAGTTCAGACGGCAAAGAGCATTTTGGATCGGGGCGTCAAAAGGCTTGTCCCACTGCCAATTCAACCCGATCTCGAGAAACCCGAACAACTAGCCACCGAGACGAAATAAGATGGGAACTTCAACCACACCTCGCTAGTTTGATCGGTACCCTCTCAACGGGGGGAGAATGTTACGCCATGCGGCTTACCATAGGTCATATTCTTAACTATCGATCGCGGCACTATAATGTCGCAGACGGATCGTCGCGTCTGCCCGGCAAACAAACATTGTAGTGGCAAGCGCGTGGTTCATTAAGCAGGGCGACTTCCAGAAACGTCGACTCGTGGCCCGTATTTTACCTCGCAGTAAAAGAATGTGGCGTGATCCGAACGTAGTGGGGGTCGCCTTCCAGAAAAAACGAAAAAAATCGAAAGGCGTTCAGAACTTTTCGAGAAGTCGAACCGTCAACACATGTGGTATGTCGCGCATTACTTATCAACCAAAACGCAGTTACATTTTTTTGTTCCATTTATATCTTTCTAGTTAATAAGTTGTTGAAATAAACATTAATTTATTTGTGTTAATTCTGTGGAATTTCATTGAACTACCCTTATTATCATAATCGAAATAAGGGGATCGATCAGTTCGTGGCGTCGATTATTTAATCGTAACGGGAACTTACAACTCTCGTTGACGTGCTATCCCGCGATCGCGTCTCTCCGCGAACGGTCGAAACAAAATGATTCACTAAAAACTGTCCTGAATTCCTAAGAATTTATTTACCGCAAAACTGACAAAGTGTTTATTTAAAAAATGAGGTTGAAGGTAGTCCTTTTCTTTCATTTCATTCATTTTCATTTTCTTTCTTAAGTATGGCTAACACAATATCTAATCAATTAAAATTTTATATTTTCACGTGGAAAGTTTCTTTAGATAATTATTATCAACATGTTGACTAACTCTTACGGATTAATACGTGTCTGTAGGGCAATCCGGTGGACTTGATCGGCTTTTTACTTCGAAAGTTGAGTAATCGGTGTCGCTTTCTTACGCATCTTTGAACTGTATAAATGTTTTAAAATTGTTTGATCCAGAATGTACGTACCACACCGGACAATCAAGAAGGCACGTTTTATGTCTTTCTTTCCGATTAATAATAAGCCATTTACTGCAAAGAATGAACTTTAAAGGCATTAAACAGCACATCAATGTACATTTCAATTAGACTAAATAATAATGCTATGATTTTATCGGTAGTAACTTTACTTATTAACTTGAATTATTTCTTTCTTTTACTTCATGTTAGGAAGAGTATCTTTTTGCTTGAAATAAAAAATTGATATAGGAGTAATAATATGGATAGAGATCAAAAACTGTTAGGGCAGAAATTACACGTTTGAACTTTATAGTTCAGTATAGTTCAAATAGAAATTATATAGAATTATTTAATAATTTGTATTCCACTGGAATAAAAATTTAATTTCTGTCTTTATCAAATCTCTATTTCAGAGTATTTGTACGTATGTACTTATCGTCTGCTGTATGATCAAATATCAAATAGATAATAATCGTTGTTACTCATTATGTGAGAAAAAATTATGTATATTCACAACTATGACTATTGCATTTTAGGCGCTTGGCCATGGATCGCTGCATTAAGTTTTCGTAATCCCCGAAACCCAGACAAACCACTATGGAAGTACGGAGGTTCCCTGATAACGGCTAGGCATGTTTTGACCGCAGCACATTGTGCACATATGAATGGAATAGAAAACATACACAATCATAATATTGCCATTCTTAGATTGGTGGAGGAGGTGCCATTTTCGAGTAAGTCCTCAAATATATATATATATATATATATATATGCTATTGAGTATTACTGAAGTATCATATCCTGAAATTTCTTACTGTACACATATATTGTGTCATAAAGCGTGTACAATTCTTTCTCATACTTTTGGTCATTCGTTTCCTGCATTTTCATTTATTTTTTTATTTTTCAGGGTACGTATATCCCATTTGTACGAAAGAGCCCCTACGAAAGAGCAACTTCGTCGGCTATAACCCCATTGTTGCTGGATGGGGAGCGTTAAGATATAGTAAGTGATATCAATTTTATAATAAAATTAAACAGTTCCAGTCTTAAATATCTTTCTTATTTTCTTCGTAGGACGACCACGACGTAATGCATTAATGGAAGTACAAATGCCAGTGATTAAGAACGCCGAATGCAAAATAGCTTATTCCAAATTTCCTAATGCACCTGATATCACTGATGGTATAATATGCGCCGAACATGCTCAGGGTGGAGAGGATTCTTGTACGGTAATTAAGTTACAGAGTTACTACAAACTATACGCTATCTGAAGACACGTCAATTCGAATTAACATCAAATCGACGTCTTAAACATTAGAAATAATAGATAAACACAATTTAATAGTCTTGCCCACTTCTCACACCTCATTATGGTATTTAATCTAATTTCCTTCTAATCTTAGTTTTGCTCAAAATACATATAACATGTACATTATAAATTGGAGTATTTCAATACACAAATCAATAGAAGATTATTACTGTATATAAGTATAATTTCAATACAATTCGATCGATATATTTCAGTATCTTTGATTAAAAATTTAACGATCCTTTCAGGCTGACCGCGGCGGACCACTGCTGATACAACATGAATGAACCTCGTATTTAATAGGTATTGTGTCTTATGCTTATATGTGCGGCACAGCTGGGTATCCGAGCGTTTACACTAGGGTCACATCGTACCTTGACTTCATTCTCCAAGCGATGCAATAATATGATATTACTGTTCCATAAATATCATTGTGTAAAAAACGGAAAGTTGGATTTTCTTATTGTGGAGATAAGAAACAGCTCAAATTTACATTGTTTTGTACGTTACAAATTATAGGCTTAAAATGTACGAAATGTAACTTTGAAACGACACTAATTTTTTACGCACGATAAACCTCTACGACTTAGGTATGTAAAGATGATAAACGTATATTAATTCTATTAATTTGGTAATAATAAACCAACTTTCTGAGAAGTTCTGTAAATTTCGTTTCTGTTGTATCAAGAGAATAATGGAATATTCCACTTAGATCGTATACTTCTTGTATGTACATACAAAATTTTCCGGCTAATCTAAAACACTTCATAAGATAGAGAGCTTCTGGAAATTCGGACACAGAGAGTGCATAAAATACAAGATAAGTCTCGTGTCTTTCAAAATTATTTTTTATTCGCTAAAAACGTCCTGTGTATTCATGCAATCACATGCAACCTCGAAACTTCACTTATTTTTTATCACTTTCCAATTCAATACACTGTTTCTGCATTTTTGACTATATGTAAGAGAAATTTCCATTCAGCCAAAGGTGTACTTACAGATTATAGATTCCTATACGACTCTCGGTAAAAATTTATCCGCACTCCAGATAGTTAAAACTTCTGTCCACCGTATTGATCCATCTGCACTCTTCGTATGACGTCAATATCTGTTCAGTGCTGCTGCGTAGGTTTCATTGTGTTACGTCAATTCGTTTGTGACCGTTGCGCGAGAAATGGCGCTTTGCAATGGTGATTTGCAGGAAAACAGTGCAGGATGCTGTGATTCGTTTCTTGTGGTCGGAGGCTTATGTTTGATGCCTATATTTATCAAAGATTTAATGCACATTATGGAGAAAGTGTTTTGTCACGAAGTGTGTTTGAATGGGCACAAAAGTTCAAAGAAGATCGCACAAGTGTTATGAAAAAACAGCTGGACGCCCGTCCA
>NW_022884578.1:0-17614 GCF_011952205.1 Bombus bifarius | reverse complement strand
CGCCGACAGCGCAACAGGAAACGATCCAGACAGGTGGACATACCCAGCCAATTAAGCTAAAAGACGCGATCGAATCGGTGCCAGTGTTTGACGGATATCGACCATCGGTATTCCATTTTTTAAGAGCTTGTGAGCGCGCGCGAAATATGATTCCCAGATATCAAGAACCTCAATTGGTAAAATTGTTAGTAAATAAGCTTCGTGGACACGCGTTCCTCGCCATCGAAGACACGGAATTAATGAGTTTAAATGATTTCGGAAACAAATTAAAGGATCTATTCGGCCCAAAGAAATCTCTTAATGAATATAAGGGAGAATTAGGAACGATATTTCAACGACCCGGGGAAGATATATTAGATTATATGGATCGCGTTAGAAATCTTAGATTAGCAATAATGGACGGAGAAAGAGGCGACTACGGCATCATATCCCCCGACGTACAAGATACTATAGATTGGGAAACGAGAGAAGCTTTCGTTAAAGGACTTCCGAACGAGGTATATGTACGAGTAAAAATAGCAGGGTACCATACTTTAGAAGATGCGTATCGTCAAGCCGTTAAAGCAACACACGAATTGAGACAAATAACCGACAGAACGCGACCCCATCGACCGACACCCTCGAACTATTACAGACGCGATAACGCACGTCCCTCGAACACTAATAACAATATCAGAAACAACCGCCAAGATCGAAGATCAGTACCTCCATCGCAGAATTTTCCGAATACTAATAGACAAAATATCATGTGTAACTATTGTAAAAAACCCGGATATTTAGTGAAGGACTGTTACAAATTTAAAGCCCGAGTAGACGCCGGATTAATCGTACCCTACGCTTCGAGACCGTCGGGAAACCAAACACGTCCTTCGGGAGAATGGGGCGAGCCACGAGGGAACGATACGCCGAATCGCCCGAGAGTACAAGCGGCAATCAGACGACCGGCGCCGACGGCAACAAACAGGACGAGGGCAGCCACCCACGCGAGATCAACTCCACCACCCATAACGAGAGACGGAGCGAACGCAATGCCGACTATAAGATCGAACGAACAGCCACTAAATACTGTGGGGGAGTCATCCCACAACCAAACAAGGCCACAGACAGAGAATCCAGAATCTCAAGACAAAAGGGAAAGAGCGAAGCACAAGCAACCGGCGAAGGAAAATCATCAAGAGTTGAATTCAGATTCGGAAGGCGACCTCTCCGAATTATTTCAGTAAAATTTAACGATTCTCCAACGACCCCAACTGCACGAATAGTTTCCCCAAATCTAAAAACCAAGACGAGTTTATTGTTAGACTCTGGATCGGAAATCAATATTATCAAGAAACCTGCTTTACCCGATTCAGCCATCATCGACGAGAAAGAATCAATTGAAGTGCGAGGAATTACGGCAACGAGCCTGGTCTCCCTAGGGCAGACGGTAATACAGGTCGCGGGCCATCCGGTTATTTTTCACGTAGTCGATGATTCATTACTAATCGATCAAGACGGAATCTTAGGATCCGAATTTTTTGCAGGTTGTAAAGCTCGTTTAGATTATGAAGAAAAACATATCAAATGGGGAAATATTTATATTCCCTTCGACACTAAGGAGAAAATAATTATACCGAAGCGAAGTTCAATAACGTGTTCAATTAATATCGCTAATCCAGAGATAAAAGAGGGATTTATTCCAAGAATCGAGCCGAGCAAGGGAATCTATTTCGGAAATGCAGTTGTGAGGAATCATAAAGGAAAAGGCTATATAAGAGTAATAAATACTACTTCAAGAGATTACGAATTTACAACACCGACGATGGTAATTAAGGAATTTGAAAATCCCTCCCCGCTTCCTAGGACAGCGTGTAATACAGTTTTAAAATCGAAGGAAAGTAGATACGAAAAAATAAATGAGTTACTACGACTCGAACACTTGAACGAAGAAGAAAAGGAAAATGTAAAAAAATTGATTCGTAACAATCAAGATAGATTTCATATTCCAAGAGATACATTGGAGGCAACTGAAGTTCTGCAACATAGAATAATTACCACAGATAATATACCAATTAATACCAAACAGTATCGATATCCGCCAATACATCGAGAAGAGATAAATCGACAGATTCAAGAATTGCTAGATACGGACGTAGTGGAACCATCAATATCTCCATATAACTCCCCGTTATGGATTGTGCCCAAAAATCCCGATTCGCAAGGAAATAAACGCTGGAGATTAGTTATCGATTATAGAAAATTGAACGATAAAACGATTGGCGATGCCTTCCCATTACCCAACATCACAGAAATATTGGATCAATTAGGAAGTGCAAAATATTTTTCCACGTTTGACTTAGCATCAGGCTTTCACCAGATCCGTATGTCGCAAGAGGACGCCCACAAAACGGCATTTTCGACACCATACGGACATTTTCAATTCAAAAGAATGCCCTTTGGATTAAAAAATGCCCCAGCAACATTTCAACGTTTAATGAACTCGGTATTATCGGGTCTGCAAGGAATAGAACTATTCGTCTATCTGGATGACATAGTGATTTATTCCAGATCTCTCCAGGAACACGAAATTAAATTTAATAAATTAATGGAAAGACCGAGGACAGCCAAATTACGATTACAACCCGATAAGTGTGAATTTTTACGGCATGAGGTGAATTATTTGGGACATATAATTAGTGAGGATGGCGTGAAACCCGATCCAAAAAAGGTCGAAGCCGTATCAAAATTTCCACGACCAAAGAAGGCGAAAAATATCAAACAATTTCTGGGACTAGCAGGATATTACAGAAGATTTATACCCGATTTCTCCAAGGTCGCGAAACCATTGACACAACTATTAAAGAAAGATACTCCCTTCAAATGGACGGAAAATCAAGAAGATGCATTCAATAATTTAAAAACAGCGTTAATGACGAAACCCATTCTACAATATCCAGACTTCTCGAAACCTTTTAACCTTACCACAGACGCATCAGGATATGCAATAAGCGGTGTACTGAGTCAAGGGCCAATCGGAAAGGATTTGCCGATTGCGTATGCCTCAAGACTATTAAATTCTGCCGAACAAAACTACTCTACTGTCACGGTGGTCGTGAGAACGCAACGAAAGGATGGTTATGCCTCACATACCTTGGTCAGCAAAATGATGGCTAAGTAGTAATAGAAACCCTATGTGACCGGCATCCAGCGATAGCCCCTCCACAGGAGCCGGGTCCTTGATATAAAAAAGTACCTCTCGAGTCGTTGTAAGAACATTCTTTTCTGTGCTGTTTGACCATTCTGTATTGTTACTCTGTCAGTGTTCAATAAATTTTCTAATAACAATCAAAATTTAAGTACGAATTTCTCACCTTGCGTGCGGAACGTGAAATTACCCCGAATCGACGTGACACTACCATAGAAAAGGAGTGTCTGGCAATTGTTTACAGCGCAATGCACTTCCGACCGTATCTTTACGGAAGAAAGTTTACTATCGTAACCGATCATAAACCTTTAGTGTGGATGCATTCTATCAAAGATCCTACTTCTAGAATTTGGAAATGGAAATTTAAATTATCGGACTTTGAATTTGATATTCTATACAAAGAAGGCAGAGCGAACGCAAACGCAGACGCATTATCTAGGAACCCTCCAGAAGTTTGTTTACCAATCAGAAAGAGAGAGGAAATCTCACCGATTCGCTATCCTGTCCCAAAAAGATTCGAAATAGACACGTCAAAGGAAGACTCTCCCGTATTCGAAGCCAAACCACGCGTCTTGCCTCAACCCAGTGATTCCAAAAACCAAGGAAAGGGTTTTACCCGAAAACATTTTACAATAGAAGAAACCCCCATAAAATATTTAGACCAAGCACTAACAGAAATCAATGTAAGTACAGACAGAGAAATAACCAATCGAGAAAAGGAAGACACGGACACGACAAGCGAAAAAGAAACCTCCACTGTAGTTCCAGAACTAATTCAACAACAAGAAAAGGACACGAGACCTACGATAATTGCGGAACTAAAAATTTCGGAAACCCGAGACTCAATTGCAAGAGTAAGTGACCATAAAGTAGTATTTATAGATATACACGGCAAACCGATAGATAAAGGAGCCTTAGAAATGAAGGAAACGGGAAAATTGCCTCGTTATGAAGATTTAATGTTAGAAAAAGCAAGATTGAATTACGATTCCGGAAAATACATTGTATCCCTACCGATAAAGGAAAATAGAAATATTCCAATAACACCAGACAATTTATTAAACTCGCTAAGATCTCTATTAGACGTAGTAAATGAAAAACAGTTAACTTCGTTTAGCATTAGCAAAGGAAACTTGGAGGAAATACCCTGGCGATATACAATCAGAAAATTAAAGGAAATATTTATGGAAAAAACCTTATCCATCACCATTTGCACTGGAGAAGTAATTACTCCACCTGTGGAAGCGCGGAACAACATAATACGAGAAAAACATGAATCAAGCGTAGCAGGACACAAAGGAATTACCAAAACTTATCAAAGAATACGACAACACTACTATTGGGAAAATATGAAAAAGGAAATTTAAGATTACGTAAGAACATGTAAGGAATGTCAATTAAAGAAACTCACAAGAATAAAAGCAAAACAACCAATGGTACTTACAGACACACCAGGTAAAGCATTCGATAAAATTAGTATGGATATTGTAGGACCATTACCAAAAACTCAAAAGGGAAATGAATATATATTAACCATCCAAGATTTATTAACAAAATACTCAATTGGGATTCCACTAGGAGGAATCTCTTCAGCCGAGATAGCGGACGCTTTTGTAAAGCGATTTATTTGTCGTTTCGGATCACCGAGAGCTATTCTCACTGATCAAGGAACGAACTTTACATCCTCACTAATGAAGAAAGTAGCAAAGAGATTCCGCATCAAACAATACACCACGACGGCATATCATCCACAAAGTAACGGTTCAATCGAAAGATCTCACCACGTACTGATTGAATATCTCAAATTATACATTGAAAATTCCAGAAATTGGGACGAATGGGTAGAATTAGCTATGTTTTCTTATAATACCTCTGTACACGAAGGAACGAAATTCTCTCCGCACGAATTAGTTTTTGGACATTTAGCCAGAGAACCTACTGGTGAAGTAATAATCGAAGAGAACATGGAACCAACATACGCAGAATATCTCGAAGACCTGTTCGATAAAATTAACACCGTACAACGAATGGCAAGAGAAAATTTAATAAAATCCAAACTAAGATCAAAAGAATATTACGACCGACGAATCAACCCCCAGGATTTTAAAGTAGGAGATTCGATATATTTACTAAAAGAACTCAGTAAAGGAAAATTCTCCGATCAATATACTGGACCATATAAAGTGCTAGAAATCCTGCAGAACCAAAACGTCAAGATTGAAGTAAAAGGGATTCCACGAACAGTGCACTTAAACAAGCTAAAACTAGCGCATAATCGAAATAAACAATGAATAAAGTGATTTCAGTGGGCAACGTAGTGCAGTAGTGTATGTTGTAGTGCTGTTCGTCGAATAATACAGATATCGAACACCTAAAAGGAAAAAGGGAAAATTATTATATGTGTTTCAATTATTGCTTAAATATAAAACGTGTTAACTCAATGAACAATTAACTAGTGAAAGTGAAAGTTACCTTGTGAACAAGTGATCAACATACAAGAAAGTGTACGTGCAAGTATAGGTTATGGATCGTTGTTCGTGGAACATAATGTATGACAGCTACCTAAAATAAGTGAATAAATTAGTCTCAATTGTCTCAGTGCAAAATACGAGGTTACTAAGTGTTATAACTATATTGTGGATAAATCAAAAGGAAGTGTGACACTGTTCGTCGAATAATACAGATAGCGAAAACCTAAAAAAGAAAAAAAAAGGAAAATTATCATGTGTACTCCAATTATTGTTTGAATATACAACGTGTTGATTCAATAAAATTAAAAGAGTGAAAGTGAAAGTTACCTTGTGAACAAGTAATCATCATACGAGAAGGTTTACGTGCAAAATAGGTTATGGATCTCTGTTTGCGAAACACCATGTACAACAGCCAGCTGAAAAATAAATGAACCAATTAACTTCAATTGCCTTAATGCAAAATACAACAGTACTAAATGTTATAACAATACTGTGGAAGCATTGCACTGTTCATCGAACAACACAGATGGCGGAAACCTCAAAAGAAAAGAAGTTTATTACAAGTGCTCCAATTACTGTTTGAATGTGAAACGAGCTAGTTCAACGAATAACTAAAACGGTGAAAGTGCAACTTACCTCATGAACAATTAATCACCATACAAGGAAGCGTACATGCATGAATTTCGCAGACTAACAAGAAGAAATAAAATAGTTGATAAAGTATAGAAAGCGGTTAGAAAATAATCAAGATAGATTAATTGAGAGTTAGTAATAAATGTAACCGGAGTAAAGGGATATTTGGTTATGTATTAATCTACGTAGTATTGTGATGTTAATTTGTAATGCACAATAGTGGTCGCACATACAATGCATATATATATATATATTAAATTAAATAAATTAAACACCACCTTTATGACCACAGATATAAGACGATTGAAGGCAGCCGTAGTAGAAGGCAGCCGTAGTAAGTATCCAAGGCATATCAAAGAATCGGATGATGTTGCGGGAACGATCCAGGTAAGTGATGCAGCAACGAAAGAGTAGAATCTGAAGAATTACGGACAATGTTAATCTAACAAGTAGATTTTAATCACTAATAAAGAAACCAATTCATATCATACACAAAATAATAGCAAATAGCAAGTACATGCAATAATAAATTAATAGGGAAAATAAGAAAGGTTAATAAACACAGAAATAGGTTAGAAATTAATCAAGATAGACTAACTAAATATTAACAACATGACTGAACTCGGTGCAAAAGAATAAAGTTACGCTACACAAAATATCTGGTAACACAATACACAAAAAACATTAACTAAATTAAACAAGACTTATATAAATGCAAGTCACGTATAATCAAAACAATGACTATCGAAATTCGATAACAATACAATCCATGCTATCACATTAAGGTAGCACACGGTATTGACACACACAATATCATGAAACACAAAACAATATTACAAAAACATTACTAAGTAAAATTATAGTGATTAACAATTAATTAACTATTTCAACGACACGCTACTGTTGACCTTAAACCAACGCCATACCAAAGATACACGCGAGCGGCCATGTTGAAAAATTCGTCGCGCTCGCATACAAATAATAGCCAATAGAATGTAATACGGCATCACAATAGTAATGTTAGGTACTAAGAAAAAAAAAAACAACAACAAAAAAAAGGGGAGAGAGTTAAGGAAACTACATATAATAAATAACAACTAACATAATCATAACATATTATATATATTATATTATATACAGAGATACAGTATTCATACAAGGAACAGGTCCGAATGAAACATATATATATAAAAAAAAAAAGAAAAAAAATATATAATATATATATTAACTATTTTTGTATGTGTGTATAGAACTGATGGCGAATTCATCAACCATTCTCTGAACGACGGATGGAAGAACATGTAGATGTTGTCCAGACGTTTCACGAGGAATCCAGAGAGCATTTTGAATCTCTGCAGAAAATCCTTCCATGCATGTTCGTTTACAAAAATCTGACAGACATCGAAAGAATTTTTTTTTTTAGTCCGTTTTAGCAATCCGTACCGTAGAACTGTAAAGCACCTGTACGCCACTCACGAAACCAAATACTTTTGCTATCCACCTGTAAACAAATGACATTTATAACTATGCATATAACTTTCACCTAATGTTTAACAATATATACATACACGCATGTTGTAAAGTAGGCGATATCTATTGATAATCTAAGTGACTCGTAAAATAAGTCGTCATATTTACCATTGCACGCACATATATATATATATATATATTCAAAGACAAGCTATAATTGTAATAAAAAAAAAATAATAATAATAAAAAAAAACACAAAAAAAACATATAAACTTTTTTTTTATATATTAATAATAATAATAAAAGGTTATTCTTATTTCTAATAAACCCGAGAGTAAGAAACGATTTAATAAATTGTTGATAGGAAGATGAACTGCCTAGTCATCGTACTCACCCTCATCAAAATAACACACGGCCTGGTAGGATATGACTGCAATGGCAACCACCTCAATGTTACCACTATCTCTCTAAACTCCATCGGGGACTGCAGCATACAGCCTACATTGACTGAAACCCAAGATATTTATATACAATTACTTCAACTCTCAGAATTTGAATTTACCAACGTAAGGCAATGCAAGGTGCAAATAACTCGAATTGTATATTACTGTGGCATGCACTCTCACACGTCGGCAGTGCATAACGGATTCGCCGAATACCTCCATGAAACAACCGCCCAACAATGCGCAAGGATGCACCAAGACGGCACGTTTTCACTCGGACCACAAAACCTTATAGTTGGCCTAAAGGATAATGCAACAGAAACAAGATCGCTTGTCCTAGCCGGCAAGCTAACAGACGACGGCAGCTGCCAGGGAACACAGTATGTAGACCCATACTTAATTATTCGTATAATTTATTATTTATTAACTTTATTGTTCATCAAATTTATTATTCATTAGACTTAATTATTTGTTAAGCTTTGTGATAGTCTTGTATATACGCGTACATATTGTCACGTCCCGCGCTCCGCACGCGCCGTAACGAGAACAAGAAAACTATCCCATGCAAAACGCGCGAATAAAGATTTGAATGCACAGACGAACACACGGCGCTACGAAACTAAAGGAAGGATTAACAAGGCGAGGGCAACTAATAAATCCAATCAGTATAAAAAAAAATAATAAATGAAACCAGCTAACGAATTGAACGAGTTACGAACCAAACAAATAAACCGGGAAATAAGAATAACTACAAAAGGGGAAATAATTGAAACACCAGATATACATGTATATATAAATATATTTTAATCAATCAACTTGGAGAGTTACATATAAATATAAACATATATGCTAGACATGTAATGAACTAGTAAATACTAGAGTTAATGCTTATAATACTATGCAACAAATACAATATTATCAATTTGTTACGACCGTTCGCGGAGAGACGCGGTCGCGAGGAAAACGCGTCAGCGAGAGGCGTAAATTCTCGCTACGATTCGGTGAATCGACGCCGCGAAGTAGTCGTTTCCCTGTTTCGATTAAGATAACAGAGGTGGTTAAATGAATATGACACAGTAGTAAGTTATATTTCACCGTTTATTCCAACAACTTATAACGAAGACAGTTACGCTGATGCGTATGTACGAGATGAGCGAGTGACTGATCTGCGGGTGTATATACCCGGTGGAAGGATGTTGACCGTTCGAAGGATGTAAAATCAGTACTGTACTGGGAGACGATGATGTGTCGGAGGAAAGCTAAGGATGGGTGTGTCTAGCGCACGGGACCATCGGATTTGTTGGTGCCGATGTTATTTAGGAGAGTGAGGGAATAGGCTTCGTTTCTAATTGGTTAAACGAAGGGTCTTAACCGCCCTCGAGAGAAAGTGGTTAGTGGGAGGACAGTTGCAGCGTACGTGCGAAAAACCAACTTTCCTTAGTTAAGCCGTGGTAGACAATAGTCTTTGGAAATTCTTCCGAACCAGATGTTTGTTTTGTTTGAAGGACCTTTCCTAGGAAATCTATGAGATTTATGGAAGGTCCTTGAAACTATGGAGGATACGCTGCGAGTATCCGAAGACATCTGGTTGCCACATTGCCCGCGGTGTGTGGCCTCGGTTAGGTAGAGTGTTACGCGACGTAACACAATTTATGAAATATAAGTATATACGAAGTTAAGACTTAATAATCAAACGAATACATAAAACATACAATATTGTATTATTAAAGAAATAAAAGTTACATTGTCAGAAACATATATATATGTGTGCGCATTCTATTAAACAGATACATACTTGAAACTAGCCTACATTCCGGTAAAGAATTATAAAATAAGAACTACATTACGAAACATGCATGTCTGTATATATACATATATAAATTATATTAATGTATGCTCTTTCTACATTATTGATTCAAATCAACAATCTAAGATACATACTTAAAACTAGCCTACGTTCCGGTAAAGAGTTATAAAATAAGAACTACGCTACGAAACATGCATGTCTCTATACAAACATATAAAAATCTATATTCTAAACTACTACTAATCTATGTGCATTCTACAATCTAAGATACATATTTAAAACTAGCCTACATGCCGGTAAAACATTATAAAATAAGAATTTGATTATGAAACATGCATGTCTCTATATAAACATATAAATAATCTATTTTTCTAAACTACTACTAATCTATGTGCATTCTACAATCTAAGATACATACTTAAAACTAGCCTACATACCGGTAAAACATTATAAAATAAGAATTTGATTATGAAACATGCATGTCTCTATATAAACATATAAATAATCTATTTTTCTAAACTAAAACTACTATTAATAATCTACAAAAGAAATAGAACACACAACGCAACACTTGGGACTAAGCGACAACCTGTCGATAGCCCAAACGCTCAAAATAATTAACACCGCAACGATTCGAGGAATTGCATACAGAAATTCTATCATCAAACACAATTATGTAAACACACATTAAACGCACAATAATCTAGAAACAAAGCCTTCAATACTATGTTGTCACAATACAAGATATATATGTATATATGAAATCAAATGATTGACACATAACCTCAAATACACAACACTATATCACTAAAGAATCTGAATGAAAATCACTTTGCCAGAAATATATACATATATACGTGTGCGTGTGCGTGTTCTATCTTATTAAAAGAAATTAATATAAAACAAATAATTAACATTTCATATCGTATGAACACTATACGGGCAAGAGAAATAGGCATATAAATACGTATATACATATATATATATATGTACGTGTGAGTGCATATGTTTATATTATCGAATGCTCTATAAAATAAACTACTCGAAACAATAAATAACGCGATCAAAGAATTACAAAACATTAGCTATACTGAAGTAACACACAACATAAACATATATATATACGTATATTCACACGAGATATACTACTGTCACTTTAAAATAATGTTAACAAATAAATGTTCTGATTGCGGTAGAATAAGGAAAAACGAGCGACAGACGAAAATTTACTTCGATATCAAACAAAACTAAAGACCCGCCACTAAAACTTTACTGATGACATTTATGAGCAGCCATGTTGGATTTATACGCGTCATGGCGACAGGAATATTAGGGATTAATGGAAGTCAGGCGCGAGAAACAAATCATGAAAACACATTGTTAACACTTTTCTTTAATAAATTTTGTGCGCAACTACAAATGTATAAAAAATATATATATATATATATGTCGGAGATGAAAGGAAAGCCGAAGCCTTTCCTTGGAAATTTTGGGAACATCCTCTAGTACCTTAGCCTAGATTTTATTATAGTTGTAATTGCTTAAGATTTGTAATAAGCGAGATTGGGTTCGAGGTGACAATCGGTCGCTGGACGTAGCCACGGTCACGGGATGGATGTTTTATCTAACGGAGGTCTGGAGTGGTTGTATGTGTTTTCCGAGAAATGTGGTTGTGGCGGCATGCGGCCTCGAGAGCGGGCCTAGCCACGTGTGATGTTGCCTCGGAGGTGCCGATGCAATGGGACATACATTGTATTAGTAATCAAAACTCCAGGCAGAAACTGCCTAGCAACGGCGTTTGGAACCTTCTCGATGCTTCCAAACGGGTATAGAAAACAAAATGCAATCGTACAGGGAGAAAAATCTCCACGCGGCTGGCATTCTTGCGATTGCCTTGGAGAGTGATTCATCGAGCATTTTCGACGATCGCATTTGCGTCTAAGTTAGTTTCGCTTAGTAAGGAGTTATCCCGGTGACCGTGGATTCGTTTGAACTCAAACATTGCTAATAGTATTATTTAATTTAATTATTCGTAGATCGTATTATTCATTAGGCTTAGTGTTTGTTAGACTTATTATTAGTTGCACTTATTATTTGTTAAGCTTAGTGATAGACCTGTATATACGTGTAAATAAAATCTCGGCTTTGTGAAACGATGGCTAGTCCACATGAAGAGTCGTCGCGCGCCCAAAATTCGAATCGTAATCCGACATATATATTGGAAAAGCAAGTGGAGGAGCTGAAGAGAGAAATGAAAGAGGAAAGGGAAAGAAGGGAAAGAGAGACAGACAGAGAGAAAGGAGAGTGGGAATGGGAAAAGAAAGAATTATTGGGTAGAATCAGAAGAATTGGAGAGGATCAGGACAGGACAGAGAGAGAGAGAGGAAAGAAGAAGAAACATAGTAATCAAGGGAGTGGACTGGAACGAAGGAAGCAATGAAGAGACAGTAAAGGAGTTCATAAACGAAAAAATGAGGATAGGGGCAGAAGTAGAAAAAGCACATATGATAAAGGTGGGGTGGGGGGGCAAGAACACAATAATAGTGGCAACGATGAAATCAATGGAGGAAAAAATAAGGATAATGAAGGAGAAAAGCAAATGGGAAAAGGGTGTATACATGGACGATGATCTGACAAAAAAAGAAAGGGATGGGAAGCAACACATAAGAAGGGTAGCCAGAGAAAGAATGGAACAAGACGAATATGTAAGGACAGGATACAAGAAACTAACAATAGAAAACAAATGGTACAGGTGGAACGAAAACGAAGAGAGGCTGGAGGAAGAAAGAAAGAGAGGGGAAGGAAAATGAAAAAAGAGGAACAGGAGGGGGGACTACAATGGGGATGAAAACGTGCTTCTGAAATGTAGCAGAGCTAATAAGTAAGGACAAAAGAGAAAAGTTAAAATATAGACTACCCAAAGAATTCGACTGGAAATGCAGGGCAGCAATGACAGTAAGGAAAAAAGGAAGAGCAAAGGGAAGAATAACAACGGGTATAAATAAAAACCTAAGAGAAATAGGATATAAAGGAATTAGTGATAATATAGTTGGAAGAAAAATAATATACAATTACAAGACGTATAGGATAATGATGTTTTATAATCAAGATACATAAGGGACATGGAAAAAAATAGAGGAAAGAGTAGACGGAAGAGAAGAGGAAGTGGTGATCATCGGCGGAGACTGGAACGCAAGAACGGGAGAAGAGGGAGGTTCGATAAACGAGGACGTAGGGAAAGAAAAAAACAGACGATCAAAAGACAAGACAATAAACGTGGAAGGAAGAACACTGCTAAAGATAATCAATGGCAGCGATAAAGAAGGAGAGGAGCGGACCTATATTGGCGAGAGAGGAAACTCAGTAATAGACTATGTGATTGGCAATCAGGAGGCGACAGAAGAAATAATTTACATGAAAATAGGAAAAAGAACAGAGTCAGGCCACATACCGTTAGAAATAGAAATAGGGGGGGGGGCGGAATTACAAAGAAAACGAGGAAAAGGAAGAAGAAGAGAAGGAGAAGAGGGAATGGACAAACAAAAGTGTGGAAAAATACTTGGACGAATGTAAAGACTGGACCTGCAACGGAAGAACAGTAGCGGAAATGTGGACAGAAATCAACAACAAGATAAACGAAGCAATGCAAAAGAAGAAAGTAAAGATAAGGAATAGAAAGAGAGGAAAAGAGAGTAAAAGAGAGATGAGAAGGAAGGTGACAAAGTTTATGAAAGGAAAATACAGTAGAGAAGCTCTTATGGAGGAAAAAAGGCATTCAAATAGAGGTGCAAACAAAGAAAGGAAAGATACGAAGAAGAAGAAATGGTGAAAATCAAGAAGATCAAAACAGAACAAGAAGCGTGGAAATACATAAATAAATACAGAAGAAGAAGAGAGAATATAGATGAAGATTATATGAAATAAGCGAGGAAGAGTGGAAAAATCATTTTATGGAAATTTTAGAAGGAACAGAGCACAAAGAGGGCAGGAAAAAAGAGGAGCATCGAGCAGAAGAGAAAATAATGGAGGAGAGAGAAGATAATATATAGAGAAGGAAGAGGTGATATAGAAACTAAGAAACTTGAAGGAGAAGAAAGCAATGGGGGAAGGCGGGTTAGAAAATGAAGTATGGAAGTATGCACCGAAGGAAGTGGGTGAAGCGTTATGGGCTCTGTTAAGGAAAATATGGAATGGGGTGGGGATAGCAGAAGATTGGAAAAAAGGAGCAAATATGTCCGATATATAAAAAGAGGGACAAGAGAGCAGGGAAGGGTTACAGAAAAGTAACATTAATGGATACAGCATACAAGATCTGTGCAGGGATACTGCACGAACGACTGAAGGCAGAGATTGAAAACAAACTGAAAGAGAGCCAATTCGGATTCAGAAAAGAAAGACGCGGTATTTGTGATAAACCATATCATAAACAAACAGTTGAGTAGAGGAAAAGAAAAACTACATGCCTGCTTTGCGGATTTAAAAGCGGCGTTCGACAGGCTAAACAGAAAGAAATTGGAGGAGAAAATGAGAAAAATGGGGATTAACGAAAACTTGACCAGAAGGATTAAAGAGATATACGCAGAAACAAAGAATGTGGTAAGAATCAAGAATAACAACACAAAAGAATTTTGGACAGTGAGGGGAGTCAGACAAGGATGCCCGTTGAGCCCTACGTTATTTAACATCTACGTGGCGGGGCTGGAAGAAGAATTAAGGAAAGGACAAGTCGGGGGGGGGCATAGTGGCAGGAGAAAGAAAGGTATGGTCATTGACATATGCAGACGATATTGTGCTGATGGCTGATAGAGAGGAGAAGCTAAAGGAAATGCTAAAGAGATTCGAAATATTTTTAAAGGAAACCGAATTGGAACTGAGCACGAAAAAAGCCAAGAGTGTAGTTTTCGAAAAAAACGAAAGAACAAGAGGAGACAAAGAAAATGGAACTGGGGAGAACGAGAATTAGAAGAAGTGGACGAGATAAGATACCTAGGGTACATACTACTGAAAAAACGGTAGTGATGAGAAACACATAGAAGACAGGAAAAAGAGAGCAAGAATAGCAATGAAGAAAACATGGAGCGTGGAAGAAAAAATTTCCAAACAGGACAACAAGAGGAGAATGAAGATGTTTGGAACGCTGGTAGAGAACGTGGCGCTGTTTGGAGCAGAGGTATGAGGCTGGAACATGGAAGAAAGGCTGGATAGAATACAAAGAAGATATGTGAAATGGAGCTTAGGTTTAGATATGACAACACCGAATTATATATCGATGGAAGAATGTAAGCTAACAGAAATCAAAGAAAAAGTATTAGGAAGAGCAGCAAGGTATGAAGGGAAAGCCATAGAGTCAAAAAAGGAACTAGTAAAGAAGTGCATAAAGGAAAGAGAGAGAAACTGGGGAAATGGCCAATAACGGAAAAGAGCAAGAAAGAGAAAGAAGTGACTAGAAAGGATGAGAAATGGAGGGACACAGATGGAAGTAAGAGAAGAGCAAGAAAAGATGACACTAGACCAAATTATAGAAGAAAGGAGAAAGAGAGAAGCAGAAGAGAGGGGGGAAAGGATAAGGGAATCAAAATATGACAAACATTATAGAAAAATCGCCAAAGTAGAGTTAGCAAAATACTTAGAAGGGAGGATGAAGTGGAAGGACAGAAAAATATTAGCAAGATTCAGATGTGGAAACGAGACTAAATCAAGGGAATACTGGAAAGAAGAGGGAGAAAAAAGATGCAAGCTATGTAAAAAGAAAGAAGAAGACCTGAGACACGTAATAGAAGAATGAGAAATAACAGGAGAACCAAGGGACACAGAAAATAATAATAATAATAATAATAATAATAATGATAATGATAATGATAATGATAATGATGATGATGATGATGATGATGATGATGATGATAATAATAATAATAATAATAATAATAATAATAATAATAATAATAATAATATAATAATGATATAATGATATGATGATGATGATGATGATAATAATAATGATAATAATAATGATAATAGTTATCCTTACTCATCCTCAATTATTAACAAATCACACACCCATACATTCTAATTGAAACGTTAAAAACCTTCCTTATTTTATTTTGTTTTTTTTTTATTATGGGTAATAGCACAGAAATCCCCATGCTATAGTAATTAGCAAATGATACAAAAATGTAAGTATTTGTAGAAACAAATAAGAACGTTTAATAAAGGAAAAATTAAAAAGAAAATGATAGATACTTCTACCTCTCAGAGTGATCAAGCAAAAGGACCAAACGCATCGAGATCTACAGTAAGACACGGTAAACCGGCCTATCCTGTTCAATATCCATGTTTAGTGTCCTATTATAAATGTATGGCATGAACAAGAACGGCAATCAAAATAATAAATCAGCAATAGCATTCGTAAATGATATGTTAATTACATCAGAAACAATAAACAGTGACAAATAAAAATCCAGCTGCAAGACCTAGTCAAGAAAGTAGAAAATTACGCTTTCCAACACGGAAGCTAAGAATCTACACCCATAAATGTGAAACAATCTCGTTCAGTCCATATATTTCAAAAACTTCAAAAGCAAAGTACGACGTGAGAATAAATTCGAAAATATTCTTCCATACAACTGAAAATATCAACGGAAAATTTTCCGATGCAAACAAAGTTAGATGCTTCGGAGTCCATCTAAACTTCGGGTTAAATCACAACGACAACATAAAGACACAGTTATAGAAAGCAGATAAATTCTTCTTATACCTCATAAGACTACCTTACTCGAAAGATTCGCACAGATCAATAAAACTTCACTGCTACAAAACACTAATTAGACCAACCATTCTAATGTATGGTCGTTAAATCTGTTTCAATGTAAGTGTCAACGCCACGGAAAAATTAAGAATCATTGAAAGAAAATACATCACAGCATGTTTAGGAATATATAGATTGCCAGAATTGAAATTTAGCAAATATAGCAAATCACAAGCTATACGAAGAGCCCAAATTAATCCATATCGATTGTTCATTCTTAAATTAGTCAGACCACTGGTCAAAGATACACAAAATAATCACAAACTTCATCGTCGCCCACAATCTATAGTCAAACCCGTTATACCATAAACACGTTCAAAAAACAGGTTATTTCCCCCGGAATCCTTCACCTGTTTAGATAGCGTGAAATTAATCCAAAACAATAATAACTTAGCATTATTCTATCACTACAGCAGAAACGTAATAATAAAAAATACTGTACGATAGCGACATAGACCATAAGGATAGCAATATAAGACTTATGTATAAATTGTCAACCGTAGATTTAAGTAAGACACTCAAAGACAATAAAGATAAAAATAAATAAGACAATAAAGATAAATAACCACCGTAGAAAATTAAATTATAGCAATAAGAAAACCGTATGTTTAGTTAGTAAATGAACCAAAGATTGTAAGCAAAGATCACAAAAGAACAATGCAAATGTCACGTAAACTTGAGGGTTAGACGATAAAATAAAATAGCTGAGTCGTAACACAACTATTAATTTTGTTTTCATTAATCTTTATTATGAATTCAGCAATCACAATGAAATACACACTGAATTAACACACACAAATC
>NW_022884577.1:0-31221 GCF_011952205.1 Bombus bifarius | reverse complement strand
GGCTCTGATCGCAGGAGAAGCGGTCCATATAGTCAAATGCATTCCGGTACAAGTAAAAGTACGACATACAACAAAATGCTACTCGGAGCTACCCGTTTGGCAAGGGAATCGCACCACAGAAACTCCGCCCGGACGTGCGCCAAACGTGGCGATATTTAGCACCATCGTCATTGACCATGAGCGGAATATATACCCAAGAGGACCTGGACGCACTACGGGACCACGTCATGTTCCCGGCAGAAAAAACTGCAGTCTTAAACACATTGGCCAGAGGAGCGACAGGAAAAACAATCATCCCTGGAACAGTAAACATCCTGGGAATGAAGGACGATAACACCGGTAGTCACTCAACAACAAACGACATCTACGTCCGCCTTGAGCGAACTCAGTGACACAATCAGTCAAATTTCCTTTGGAAATTTGAACTCCAAGGGCGGGGGTGTCACGTCCCGCGCTCCGCACGCGTCGTAACGAGAACAAGAAAACTATTCTATACAAAACGCGCGAATAAAGATTTGAATACACAAACGAACACACGGCGCTACGAAACTAAAGGAAGGATTAACAAAGCGAGGGCGACTAATAAATCCAATCAGTATAAAATAAAATAAAATTAATAATACCAGCTAACGGATTGAACGAGTTACAAACCAAACAAATAAATCAGGAAATAAGAATAACTACAAAAGGGGAAATAATTGAAACGCCAGAAATACAAGTATATATAAATATATTTTAATCAATCAACTTGGAGAGTTACATACAAGTATAAACATATATGCTAGGCATGTAATAAATTAGTAAATATTAGAGTTAGCGCTTATAATACTATGCAATAAATACAATATTATCAATTTATGAAATATAAGTATATACAAAGTTAAAAACTAATAGTCTAACGAATACATAAAACATACAATATTGTATTATTAAAGAAATAAAAGTTACATTGTCAGAAACATATATATATGTGTGCGCATTCTATTAAACAGATACATACTTAAAATTAGCCTACGTTCCGGTAAAGAATTGTAAAATAAGAACTACATTACGAAACATGCATGTCTATATATAAACATATAAATAATCTATTTTCTAAACTAAAACTACTATAGAACACACAACGCAACACTTGGGACTAAGCGACAACCTGTCGATTGCCCAGAAGCTCAAAATAATTAACACCGCAACAACTTGAGGAATTACATACAGAAATTCTATCATCAAACACAAATATGTAAAAACACATTAAACGCACAATAATCTAGTAACAAAACCTTCAATACTATGTTGTCACAATACAAGATATATATGTATATATGAAATCAAATGATTGACACATAACCTCAAATGCACAACACTATATCGCTAAAGTATCTAAATGAAAATCACTTTGCCAGAAATATATACATATATACGTGTGCGTGTGCGTGTTCTATCTTATTAAAAGAAGTTAATATAAAATAAATAATTAACATTTCATTTCGTATGAATACTACATGGCCAGGAGAAATATGCATATAAATACGTATATATATATATAGTATATATATATATATATATATATATATAGCATATATATATATATATATATATATATATATATATATATATGTCGGAGATGAAAGGAAAGCCGAAGCCTTTCCTTTGAAATTTTGGGAACATCCTCTAGTACCTTAGCCTAGATTTTATTATAGTTGTAATTGCTTAAGATTTGTAATAAGCGAGATTGGGTTCGAGGTGACAATCGGTCGCTGAACGTAGCCACGGTCACGGGATGGATGTTTTATCTAACGGAGGTCTGGAGTGGTTGTATGTGTTTTCCGAGAAATGTGGTTGTGGCCGCATGCGGCCTCGAGAGCGGGCCTAGCCACGTGTGATGTTGCCTCGGAGGTGCCGATGCAATGGGACATACATTGTATTAGTAATCAAAATTCCAGGCAGAAACTGCCTAGCAACGGCGTTTGGAACTTTCTCGATGCTTCCAACGAGTGTGCCTAGCAACGGCGTTTGGAACCTTCTCGATGCTTCCAAACGGGTATAGAAAACAAAATGCAATCGTACAGGGAGAAAAATCTCCACGAGGCTGGCATTCTTGCGATTGCCTTGGAGAGTGATACATCGAGCATTTTCGACGATCGCATTTGCGTCTAAGTTAGTTTCGCTTAGTAAGGAGTTATCCCGGTGACCGTGGATTCGTTTGAACTCAAACATTGCTAATAGTATTATTTAATTTAATTATTCGTAGATCGTATTATTCATTAGGCTTAGTGTTTGTTAGACTTATTATTAGTTGTACTTATTATTTGTTAAGCTTAGTGATAGACCTGTATATACGTGTAAATAAAATCTCGGCTTTGTGAAACGATGGCTAGTCCACATGAAGAGTCGTCGCGCGCCCAAAATTCGAATCGTGATCCGACATATATATATATATATATATATATATATATATATATATATATATATATGTCGGAGCGGACATTAGAATTAGGGTTAGGGGCGTGAAACGAATCTTCGTTTGGGTTACACGTTGTCGTTGTGCAATAGAGAACGAGAGAGAACGAGAATGCCTTTCCTGTCCCGATGATGCCACAGAGGAAAACTATAATGGGGTGTGTCTAAGGACACGAGATCATCGGATTCGTCGAGAAAAGCCTTCGTTCAGAAAGTAAGGGAAATTGGCGTTGCTGCTAATTGGTCAATCTCCATATCGGTGGTTAGAAAAGGATGCTAGCCGCCCTCGAGGGAAAGTTGCTAGTGGGAGACGCCACTAGTTGAAAAATATGTCTCCCCTATCTTCCCGTAGTTGGGACAAAGACTGTTTGTCTGTTTGAAGGACTTTAGTTAACTAAACCTTAAGATTTATAACGGGCTCTCGGGCTAGCCGAACATGTCCTGCGGAGACGCATCGACATCTGGCAATCATCTTACTCGAAGAATAGGGTCTGCACGTGGCGAGCCACGGGACAGAAACCGTTGGAATGTTTATTGTCTCGTGTCGCCCCGAATATTTCTTTTAAGGAGAGCTATAGAATTACTCCATACCTTGTTAGGCAAAACGTTCATCCCGTGACCGCGGCTACGTTCGGCGACTGACTGTCGCCTCGAGCCCAAGCTCATTATCACGACTCTCGAACAATTACAATCGGGTTGAATAACTACAATTGTTCAATTACAGCTATAGTAGACTCTAGGTTACAATGTTGCGGGATTATCCAAAATTCCAAAGGCTCCGCTGTTCTTTCATCTCCGACACGGCCTTCCTGACTATCACACGTCCTCGTGTGTAACTAAAATATCGTGTTTTCTTTCATTAGATTCAACTGACATTATTTACGATTTAACTAAATGTCCAAGCAAGTCAAGGGTCCAGTGCAATAACAAAATTTCGTTCGGAGGCTTGACAACACAAAACTAAAAGAGAACAAGAATTTGTAGCGTTATAATTTGTATTCAAAGTGCTAGTTGCGTTCTGTGAGTCGCCAGACCGTAATGACACGACAGATCATGTTCGATTTCGTACACTGATGAATCTCAGTTGGTTGGATCATATTGCTACGTTGGGTGTATCACTATGGGTATATTGCAGATGTATGAAACATCACAGTGGATATATTGCAGACACGCAAAACGTCACTGTGGGTATATTACAGATGTATGAGACATCACAGTGGATATATTGCAGATACGCAAAACGTCACTGTGGGTATATTACAGATACATGAAACATCACAGTGGATATATTGCAAATACGCAAACGTCACTGTGGGTATATCACAGATGTATGAGACATCACAGTGGATATATTGCAGATACGCAAACGTCACTGTGGGTATATTACAGATGTATGAGACATCACAGTGGATATATTGCAGACACGCAAAACGTCACTGTGGGTATATCACAGATGTATGAGACATCACAGTGGATATATTGCAGATACGCAAAACGTCACTGTGGGTATATTACAGATATATGAGACATCACAGTGGATATATTGCAGATACGCAAAACGTCACTGTGGGTATATTACAGATATATGAGACATCACAGTGGATATATTGCAGATACGCAAAACGTCACTGTGGGTATATTACAGATGTGTGAGACATCACAGTGGATATATTGCAGATACGCAAAACGTCACTGTGGGTATATTACAGATGTGTGAGACATCACAGTGGATATATTGCAGATACGCAAAACGTCACTGTGGGTATACACTACGACCACAACGTGGTGTTAATGATCCTCTGAGGTCAGTGCACTTGCATCGTTATTATCACCATCGTTGTCATCACCACAGACGTCCATCTCAGCAGGGGCGCAACTTTCTAGCATCTTTCTCAGTCTGTCATGTCTGTCCTTATATGATTGTTTGCCGTCTAAGGTTTTTAAAGTATATCTACCTCCTTCCAAAATCTTTGCTATCTCGAATGGACTTCTGAATTTCGGATCTAACTTCGTCTAGTTTCTTTCCTCGTTTTTGCATAATACAAAATCACCAAGGTTAAACCTAACTACCTTAGTTTTAGTTTTGTCAACTCCACCTTTATCGTACCTAGCACTAATTTCTATATCCTCTATTGCCCGCTGTCTTACATCAGAGATATCTACTTCTTTTTCTTCGATATTATCGGGTATCAATGAGTCGTAAGGTCTTTGCTGTTCCACCAATTAATAGTTCCAATGGGCTCGATTTAGTCACGCGGTTGGTGGTGCAATTTAAAGCCAGCCGTATTTTTGCCAACCGCGTCTAGCCACGATCGCCCGGTCGTTTCTATGATCGTGAACATAATTTTCAACGTACCGTAATACGCTCTACCTGACCGTTGGCCCTACTCGCACCGGTTGAGATTAAGTGGAGTTTTAGTGTTCACCTTGCCAGAAATCTTGGAATTCTTTACCCGTTAGGACACCTCTCTTGGTCCGCTATTATCCGGCAAGGACTGCCGAATAAAAATATAGTACTTAAGTGCTTTACCGGTACTAAGGAAATCTACTTTGCGAGTATGATGCAGATATGCGAATTTAGTGAAGACGTCGACCAAAACAATGACATACTCTTTCGAACCACTTTTACCGCTTAGTTTGCCCGTTATGTCCACGTGAACTGTATGCCAAGGTATGCTGGTCTTAGGTATAGGATGTAATTCAGCTTGTATTTTACCTGAACTGGCCTTTGAAACTTGACAAGCGTGACAGTTCTCTACGAATTGGCGAACATACTCCGCCATTCCTTCGAACCAGTAACACTCGCACGGTTTCTCAAGCGTTTTATCCCAACCTAAGTGCATAATTGACTGTTGCACATGGTTAATAACAGATCATCTAAAACCTCTGGGGACAATGGACAAGCAGAGAGTCCTGCCTTTTCTCTGTATTTTACGATGAAGGGTACCGGACCGTAACTCATACGTATTCGCGACGTCTTCCGCGAGCTCTTCGTTCTGTAATTTATTGACGATCCCAGAAATTTGGGAGTCGCGACGTTATTCCACTAATAGCTAGTCTTCGGAGATTTCGGTCAGATTGATTTCCTTCTCTATGACTTCGTTGATCGTAAGGTGATCCAAGTCTACGGGATTTCGCGAGACAAAATTTACGTGGGCCATTCGTTTACCTTCCCGGTAAAGAATGTCAAAAGTAAAAGTTTGTAAGTAAGCCCACCACCTGTAAACCCTGTCATTTAAATTTACCTTACTACTGGAAGCCTTCAAAGGATTACAATCGGAGACGACAAGAAATTCTCGTCCGTGGAGATAATGACGGAAGTGCTTGACGGCGTTTACAACTGCTAGCGTTTCTAATTCGTAGGAATGATACCTAGATTCTGCAGGGCTAGTTCTTTTGCTGTAATATTCCACTACTTGATTTTTACCTTCAACCCTGTGCATTAAAATGACCTCCTATCCATCCGAACTAGCGTCGATACGAAGTTCTATCGGGTAGTTCGGGTCAAATACCATTAACACCGGCGCGTCGGTCAGGGCGGAAATTACCTTTTGTCTTATTTTTCCATGCCTATCTGTCCAAGTCATGTTTTTATTATCGGAAATAAGCGCATACAAGGGTTTCATTACCCGTGAAAATTTAGGGACGAATTTTCGGAAATAAAGGGCTAAACCTATGAACTGCCTGAGCTGTGTGACGGTCGTTGACGCAGGTAAAGAACTCAAGGCGTGCATTTTACCCGGATTGGGACGAACTTCTCCGACGTAAATTACATATTCCAAATAGAGTACCGATGCCTTTAGAAAAGAACATTTTGAAAAGTTAAAGGAGAATCCGGCTTTTACAAGGGTATCTAGTACGGTGTGCAATACTTTTAGAGCTTGATCTATCGAGTCGGCAATAATTAGGACATCATCCAAATAGACGACAACGTACGAATGGCACGTTGGCTGTTATACGTGTTTTCAAAGGAATCTCAAGAATGGTCTCTCGTTTCGTTTGTTCGCAACATCGAAATCAGCAGCCGCTGCTGAATACAATGAAGGAAAGTGTAGTACAGATCACTCTGACCAAATGATTTCTTATGTCACCACAATTAAAAAGGGTCAAATGCTACAGAAGACTTGGCACGCGACTACTCCTGAGGATTTCCGTAGTAAACGTTTTGATGGTTTACAAAATTGTAGCAAGGAAGAACATAAATATTAGAATATTTAGACAAGTATGAGCTGCACAATTATTAGGGTTGTCCGAAAGTGTAAGAATCCCCATTTTCGACGGGGTCAGCCTAGTATCGCCGTCCCGAAAATGACTTCCGGAAGAAACATTAAACGCGCACGCACTTATGTTATGCAAATAAAGGATATCGAATGGATCGAACAAAGGCACAAAAGAATTCGAAGAAAACAACAACTTATTATCCAAATTGTTCATCGAGGGTAATCAATGCTGTATACTTCCTAGAATTAGGATGAATAGGGATTTGGAGAAACCCGCCGGCCATGTCCAGAATAATAAAATATCTCGCTTTTGCAATCTCGCGACTTGATCCGCAATGAGGGGTAAAGGATACCGATCCGCGACCGTATATTTATTTAGTTCTCGAAAATCTACCTATCATCTATCTGAACCATTGTTCGTCTTCACGAGTAACACAGGGCTCGCGAACGGTGAATTACTAGGCTTTATGATTTTTGGCTGTAATTAAGTCGCTTGTTCTATCACGTACTATTCTGCGCTCGCGAAGTCTATTAGGACTCCTTGTACGGCGATGTTAGGATCAATTAATTGTACTTCTAACTGGCCTGTATTTTTTGTACGGGTACGTAGGGAACCCGTAACGGATGAATCTCTGAATTTTCGAAAAGAAAGATTAATCGACTTTTATCACTACCACGTACCTCATTGTCAACTTCATTAACATCGATCTCGTTTTCAGCGGTTTTATTACAGGCATTAATTATTTTTGTTTTACACATAGCGAGGCTATTTTGTGTAATATTACGTCAAAATCTTGGCCTAAAATTTAACGAGCAATCGCGATATCGTATTGTTAAATAACTATCAGCGAGAACATGAAAAGTTTATCTCTAACCACCGACACCTGCAATGGACAAGATTTGAGCGATACGTTTAGTACCAATATTTCTTATTCCTCGCATTACTACTATATCAATCGTTCTTTTGCCAGTGATTCTCAAGACTACGGATTCTTTAATTTGCGAACACTCGGCTCCGAAATCGGGGTAAAATGGAAACGACTCACCCGGATGGCTTGATCTACCAGTTAGCGCCTCCACTGCGTAGAAGTCGATTCGACACTCGGTATTGAAATTATATTCAGGGCACTGCTTTGTAAAGGATCTTCCTCCATAATCAGATTGGTAGCTGCGCACCATGCAGCGGAGTCGAAAAATTGTTAGGTTCCACACTCGATTTTTGCACTAGCGACGGAATTAACTCGCGCACGATGGTCGTAAGCTCTTGCACTGTTATAATCGGCACTGATCCCACTTCTGATGTCGGAGCGGACATTAGAATTAGGGTTAGGGGCGTGAAACGAATCTTCGTTTGGGTTACACGTTGTCGTTATGCAATAGAGAAGACATTGACTAGTGCAAATACGATTATTATAGAGCCGGACAAGTAACCAAGGTAGTTAGGCACTCGAGAAACTAATGACAATGATCCTAGGTTCAATAACGAATCCGCGGTCGACGGGATGATAGATGAACGTACTCACAAAATCTAAGTCGGATGCGTGATATTCACTGGTCGTAAAGGGTTACTCCTTTCATCAGTGAGATCGCGAACGAGAATGCCTTTCCCGTCCCGATGATGCCACAAAGGAAAACTATAATGGGGTGTGTCTAAGGATACGAGATCATCGGATTCGTCGAGAAAAGCCTTCGTTCAGAAAGTAAGGGAAATTGACGTTGCTGCTAATTGGTCAATCTCCATATCGGTGGTTAGAAAAAGATGCTAGCCGCCTTCGAGGGAAAGTTGCTAGTGGGAGACGCCGCTCGTTGAAAAATATGTCTCCCCTATCTTCCCGTAGTTGGGATAAAGACTGTTTGTCTGTTTGAAGGACTTTAGTTAACTAAACCTTAAGATTTATAACGGGCCCTCGGGCTAGCCGAACATGTTCTGCGGAGACGCATCGACATCTGGCAATCATCTTACTCGAAGAATAGGGTCTGCGTGTGGCGAGCCACGGGACAGAAACCGTTGGAATGTTTGCTGTCGCGTGTCGCCACGAATATTTCTTTTAAGGAGAGCTATAGAATTACTCCATACCTTGTTAGGCAAAACGTTCATCCCGTGACCGCGGCTACGTTCGGCGACTGACTGTCGCCTCGAGCCCAAGCTCATTATCACAATTCTCGAATAATTACAATCGGGTTGAATAACTACAATTGTTTGATTACAGCTATAGTAGACTCTAGGTTACAATGTTGCGGGGTTATCCAAAATTCCAAAGGCTCCGGTGTTCTTTTCATCTCCGACATATATGTCCGACATCAGAAGTGGGATTCGAACGGTTGCGAACGCTGGAAGGGCAGGTCGCTACCATGAGCAACCTGATGCATACGCTAATGCAACGACCAAATACGGGAATCACCAAATTTCCACATTTTAACCCAGAAGTCGCAGGCGCCGACCCAGCCGCGTGGTGCGCGGCTGTTAGTATGGCCATGGAGGACAACCCCCTGCGAGGTGGCGCGCTATACTCTGCCTTAAGTGACTCTCTACAGGGTTCTGCAGCACATTGGCTGGCGCGAACAACGGGAAACGGAGAAATTACTTGGCCTAAAGTTAAGGAACGATTCCTTACACAGTTCGGTGGCCGAGAGACGACGTCCTCATCGTTAATCAAGGTATCCAGGGAACCGCGGGGAGCGGGCGAATCCACGGGGGCGTTTGCCGGCCGTGTCCGCTCCCTCCTGCAGATGCGGTGGCAACATTCTACGCTAGACGAAATACTTAACGCTGTCACTCTCTACATATTAATTCCACACGACCAACGTCTTAAACGACTGGCCCTCACGAGCGATATCAGAACGGAGGACCAATTCCTGAGCGAAATGCGACCCTTTTGTTACGAAGAAGAGTCGACATCTTCGCCGAGATATGCACCGGCGGAACCCGAAGCTAAGCGACGCAAGTTATCGGGCCACCAGACGAGGTGTCATTACTGTGGTACTCTCGGACACAGAATCAAGGACTGCCGCAAGAGAATGCAGGGCGAACAACAGAGGGATGCACGACGCCAGGAAGGAAACCGACCGGCCGCACCGTCCAAGGTGGTCTGCTACAGGTGTCATGCGGAAGGCCATATCGCACCTAACTGCCCGGCACGACGGGACGGTAGACCAGGCCTCAAGGATGAGCGTAAAGTCAACTCCTGCGTGGTGGAGTCCCCAGCCGGTAGTCTAAGTCATCTGGGTGAGTCGTTTCCATTTTACTTCGATTCCGGAGCCGAGTGCTCATTAATTAGAGAATCTGTCGCTCCGAAATTCTCCGGAAGGAGAACGACAGATATAGTAGTTATGCGAGGAATAGGAAACACCTGCGTTAAGAGTACCTCCCAGATCTTATCTACGGTGCGCATTAACTGTTTTACATTGGAGATAACCTTCCACGTTCTGGCCGATAGTCACTTACATTATGATATCATGATTGGCCGCGAGATCTTAAGCCAGGGTTTTGATGTAACTATTACACGGAATAGCGTCGATATTTGTAAAACGAAGACTATTAATGCCTGTAGTAAAACCTCCGAGGACGAGATCAATATCAATGCGGTTGACACTGACGTAGTTGGCAACGATAAAAGTCGGTTAATTTCTGTCCTCGAGAAATTACGGGCTTCCCACGTACTCGCGTAAGCACGGGCCAGTTAGAAATACGGTTAATCGATCCTAATGTTACCGTGCAAAGAAGCCCCTACCGACTTAGCGAAGAAGAGCGTAGGATAGTGCGTGAGAGAATAGACGAGTTAATTAGAGCAAAAATCGTGAGGCCGAGCAGCTCGCCGTTCGCGAGCCCTGTCTTACTTGTAAAGAAGAAAGACGGCTCAGATAGACTGTGCGTAGATTTTCGGGCACTAAATAAAAATACGGTCGCGGACCGGTATCCCCTACCCCTCATCGCGGATCAAATCGCGAGATTGCAGAAGGCGAGATACTTCATTAGCCTGGACATGGCCAGCGGATTCCATCAAATTCCCATTCATCCTAATTCGACGGAATATACGGCGTTCGTTACACCCGACGGGCAATACGAATACGTGACTATGCCGTTCGGTTTGAAAAACGCACCATCCGTTTTCCAAAGGGCCATTCTCAACGCCTTAGGCGACCTCGCGTATTCGTTCGTTGTTGTTTACTTGGACGACGTCCTAATTATCGCCGACTCAATAGATCAAGCTCTAGAAAGGTTGAGCACCGTATTAGATACCCTCGTGAAAGCCGGATTCTCCTTTAACTTTTCGAAATGCTCCTTTTTAAAGACATCGGTACTCTACTTGGGATACGTAATCCGTAACGGAGAAGTCCGTCCAAACCCGGGTAAAATACAAGCCTTGAGTTCTTTACCTGCACCGTCGACCGTCACACAACTTAGACAATTCATAGGTTTGGCCTCTTATTTCCGAAGCTTCGTTCCCAAATTTTCACAAGTAATGAAACCCCTGTACGCACTTACCTCGAGTAACAAGAATATACCTTGGACGGATAGGCACGAACAGATAAGACAAAAGGTAATTTCCGTCCTGACTGACGCGCCGGTTCTGATGATATTTGACCCCAATTACCCCATAGAACTACATACGGACGCTAGCTCGGAAGGATATGGAGCCATTCTAATGCACAGGGTCGAAGGCAAAAATCGAGTAGTGGAGTATTATAGCAAAAGGACTAGCCCTGCGGAATCTAGGTATCATTCCTACGAATTGGAAACGTTAGCAGTTGTAAACGCCGTCAAACACTTCCGTCATTACTTACACGGACGAGAATTTCGCGTCGTCACCGATTGCAACTCCCTGAAAGCATCCAGTAGTAAGGTACACTTGAACGACAGGGTTTACAGATGGTGGGCTTACCTGCAAACTTTTACCTTCGACATTATGTACCGGGAAGGTAAACGAATGGCCCACGTAGATTTCTTTTCGCGAAATCCTGTAGACTTGGATCGCAGTACGTTTAGCAAAATCGTAGAGAAAGAAATTAACCTAACCGAAATCTCCGACGATTGGCTACTAGCGGAACAACGTCGCGACCCACAAATTGCCGAGATCGTCGATAAATTACAGAACGAAGAGCTCGCGGAAGATGTCGCGAATACGTATGAGTTACGGTCCGGCACCCTTCACCGTAAAATACAGAGAAAAGGTAGAACTCTCTGCCTGCCCATCGTTCCGAGAGGGTTTAGGTGGTCTGTTATTAACCATGTGCACCAGTCCATTATGCACTTAGGTTGGGATAAAACGCTTGAGAAACTGTACGAGTATTACTGGTTCGAAGGAATGGCGAAGTATGTTCGCAAATTCGTAGAGAACTGTCATGCTTGTCGAGTTTCAAAGGCGAGTTCGGGTAGAGTACAAGCCGAACTACACCCCATACCTAAGACCAGTATACCTTGGCATACGGTTCATATGGACATAACGGGCAAACTAAGCGGTAAAAACGATTCGAAGGAATACGTCGTTGTGTTGGTCGACGCCTTCACCAAGTTCGTATATTTGCACCATACCCGTAAGTTAGACTCCGTTAACACCATTAAAGCGCTTAAGTCCGCTATATTTTTGTTCGGCAGTCCCTGCCGGATAATAGCGGATCAGGGAAGATGTTTTACGGGCAAAGAATTTCGCGACTTTTGTCAAAGTAAACACATAAAACTCCATTTAATTGCGACCGGAGCTAGTAGGGCCAACGGGCAGGTAGAGCGTATTATGAGTACGCTAAAAAACATGTTCACAACAATAGAAACCACCGGGCGGTCCTGGCAAGACGCGATCGGGGAAATACAACTAGCCTTGAATTGTACCACCAACCGCGTGACTAAGTCAAGCCCGTTGGAACTACTAATCGGTAAAACAGCGAGACCCTACGGCTTATCCCTACCCGACAGTATCGAAGAAAGAGAGGTAAATATCTCCCATGTAAGACAGCAGGCGATAAAGAATATAGAAGCAAGCGCCAAATACGATAAGGATAGGTTCGACGAAAACAAAGCTAAAATAGTTAGGTTCAACCTTGGCGATTTCGTATTACGCAAGAACGAGGAACGGAACCAGACGAAGTTAGATCCGAAATTCAGGGGTCCGTTCGTAATAGCAGAGATTTTGGAAGGAGATAGATATACCCTAAAAACCTTAGACGGCAAACGATCATATAAGGACAGACACGACAGACTGAGAAAGATGCCAGAAGGTTGCGTCCCTGCTGAGTTAGACGTCTGCGGTGATGACGACGGCGGTGATAATAACGATGCAAGTACACTGACCTCAGAGGATCATTAACACTGCGTTGTGGTCATAGTAATACACCGAGTGGTTTTATGTGCTTTTGTTGTAACCCGGTGAGTGGGTTGATGTGCTTTTGTTGTAACCCGTTGAGTGGGTTGATGTGCTTTTGTTGTAACCCGTTGAGTGGGTTGATGTGTTTCTGTTGTAGCCCGTTGAGTGGGTTGATGTGCTTTTGTTGTAACCCGTTGAGTGGGTTGATATGCTTTTTGTTGTAACCCGTTGAGTGGGGCTACGTGCTTTTGTTGTAACCCGTTGAGTGGGGTTACGTGCTTTTGTTGTAACCCGTTGAGTGGGCTTACGTACTTTCTGGGTGTAATGCACCCAACGTGGCAATATGATCCAACAAACTGAGGTTCACCAGTGTACGAAATCGAAAATGATCTGTTGTGTCATTACGGTCTGACTGGCGACTCACAGAACGCACCTGACACTTTGAGTACAAATTATAACATTACAAATTCCTATTCTCTTTTATTTTTCTGTTGTCAAACCTCCGAACGAAACTTTGTTATTGCACTGGACCCTTGACTTACTTAGACATTTAGTTAAATCGTAAACAATGTCGGTTGTAGCGAATCTAATGTAAGAAATACGATATTTTAGTTACACACGAGGACGTGTGATAGTCAGGATGGCCGTGTCGGAGATGAAAAGAACACCGGAGCCTTTGGAATTTTGGATAACCCCGCAACATTGTAACCTAGAGTCTACTATAGCTGTAATCAAACAATTGTAGTTATTCAACCCGATTGTAATTATTCGAGAATTGTGATAATGAGCTTGGGCTCGAGGTGACAGTCAGTCGCCGAACGTAGCCGCGGTCACGGGATGAACGTTTTGCCTAACAAGGTATGGAGTAATTCTATAGCTCTCCTTAAAAGAAATATTCGTGGCGACACGCGACAGTAAACATTCCAACGGTTTCTGTCCCGTGGCTCGCCACACGCAGACCCTATTCTTCGAGTAAGATGATTGCCAGTTGTCGATGCGTCTCCGCAGTACATGTTCGGCTAGCCCGAGGGCCCGTAATAAATCTTAAGGTTTAGTTAACTAAAGTCCTTCAAACAGACAAACAGTCTTTGTCCCAGCTACGGGAAGATAGGGGAGACATATTTTTTAACGAACGGCGTCTCCCACTAGCAACTTTCCCTCGAGGGCTGCTAACATCCTTTTCTAACCACCGATATAGAGATTGACCAATTAGCAGCAACGCCAATTTCCCTTACTTTCTGAACGAAGGCTTTTCTCGACGAATCCGATGATCTCGTGTCCTTAGACACACCCCATTATAGTTTTCCTCTGTGGCATCATCGGGACAGGAAAGGCATTCTCGCTCGCGATCTCATCGATCAAGGAGTAACGCCTTCGCGATCAGTGATTATTTTCAGACTTAGACTTTGTGTGAACGTTCTGTCGTCATCCCGTTGGCCGCGGATTCGTTATTGAGCCCGAGAACATCGTCACTAGCGTCGCGAGTGCCGAACAGCTGTGATCAACTGTTAAGACTGTAATAATTCTATCATTGCAATAAACTACGATTGTGTGTACTGTATCAATGGCTAATCCTCGAGAAGATTCATTTGACGCCCACAACCCCATTCCCAGTGATGATCCGACATATATATATTGAACACAAAACAAAATACATCTAAAAAAATAATAATAATAAGGAACATCAAACAGCGAACCAACGAAATTGAAGCAGCTACACTAAATCAAAATCGTAGCAAGGAGTTCCAGGACAAAGTTCGCTGAACTCACGCATACACCAATAACGCGCAACAGGGGAAATTCCCTTTCTCCCAGAAGCATGGTGACGAAGATGTGCTTCCAAAACCTCTCCGGGAATTTCATTTGCAAAACGAAATTTCACACAACGATCGGTATCAACGATTTCAACCAGAGGGGGTTCCCACTCCAATACGACGGTCTCTGCATCGAAGAAACTCTCGTCGAAAGTAACCAAATCGTCAAAGCTCAATTTCGACACGGCCTCGGCACCAATGTTCAATAGTTCCTCCAACCACTCTGATACTTGTGGTTTATCACAGGGCGGCATGCGTTTGATGGGTCTTCCCGAGTCGCCCATGGGTTCTTCGGAATCCCTCTTTCGCTTGCGCTGAAAACAACACAGTATATTTTAAATATAACGAAACAGGACGAATCAAGCGGACTAAAAACAATACTAAATACGTACCAGAGAAGTCTGGATAGGAACCTCTGATGGAAATGACTCCGCAAACATTGTTCGAACGTCGATCACCGAAGCCTAGGGAAATAACAAAAAAAAAAAGGAAAAACAATCAAAATCACAAAAACAACCATAATATGCAAACATCCAAACTTACGCAAAACAACTCGAAGGAGGAGGTCCTTGTTATGGGAGTGCAGCGGAATTGTGCGTGTTGCCCGAGCAAACATTGAAATGAAAATGATGCTGCAGCCACCAGCCCTTCCACGCGCCGAAGAAACACCGGTAATTCCCACGGTACAGCACGTGGAAGTCTCTCGCGGAAAGGACTAGATCAGCGTGGAATGCTTCAAATCTCCTAGACGCTAGCTCAGCAGAAACACAGGACCGATAAAAACTAAGTCGAAATACGGAATTTACATTTTGTCACGTACGATTCCAAGAAACCCAAACTGCAACATCCCGATTCCCACGGAAGCGTACTCCCAGCGGACCACCACCCCGTGGGGGATGGCATTATAAATAAGCGAAGCAACATAGAGCAGCGTTCATTCTTTACGGCTCATTAATTTGGTGTTCATTCTTTGCGATCATTGTTATTACGGATCATTCGTATTACGTGCTTTATTGCGCTCATCATTGCGTTTAGAAATTTTGTATAGTATTTTGCGTTTCGGGGTCTTTAGTTTCTCGGTCAAGAAAAGAGAACCGCGACTAAGTAAAAGAAAATTTTATCTTTGAAGTCCTCATTTCATCGTTTAGACACAAACGCGCATTGTAATTGCGGTATTAATCCAGTTAGTAAATTGTTCAGTCTGTATCGAAATAGATAAATAAAGTAAGAGTTGATAGTAAACTATATTCGAGTTCAAGTAATAAACCCAACAAAAACTTCGACGACCACCGGAGCAGCTGAGGTAATGGCACCAGACAGCACCTACTCCTCAAGGTAAGAAAATTAATTTTGAAAATTTCCTTCCTCTCTGATAATCTCGTTGCCCACGAGAATCGAATTAGAATTTCCTATCGTCGATCTCGTTTTATTTTCGTGAACGGTTTTGAAGATAGAATCATTGTTTAAACTTTAAACAAGAGAAATATTTGCTGTGGGAAGGAAATGACTGTTGGTTTTCGTCAAAATCGACGAAATCATCGCGATTTGCGAGCTATTTTGCTTGTTTCGACGCTGAAACGGTAGTGCGTTACACTTAGCGTGCAAAATGGAGTGAAATGAGCGCTTAAACGTCGAAATATCTCCAACGGGACGGAAATGTCGGCTAGATTTCATCAAAATCGACGAAATCTTCGCGATTTGCGAGCTATTTTGCTTGTTTCGACGCTTAAACGGTAGTGCAATGCATTTGCAGTGTAAAATGGTGTTCATCGAGCGCTCAAACGTCTCAATATCTCCAACGGGAAGGAAATGACGGCCATTTTTCGTCAAAATCGACGAAATCATCGAGATTTGCGAGCTATTTTGCTTGTTTCGACGCTTAAACGATAGTGCATTATATTTGCATTGTAAAACGGAGTGAAATGAGCGCTTAAACGTCGAAATATCTCCAACGGGAAGGAAATGACGGCTATTTTTCGCCAAAATCAACGAAATCATCGCGATTTGCGAGCTATTTTGCCTGTTTCGACGCTAAAACGGTACTGCGTTACATTTGCAGTGTAAAACGGAGTGAAATGAGCGCTTAAACGTCGAAATATCTCCAACGGGAAGGAAATGACTGCTATTTTTCGGCAAAATCGTCGAAATCATCGCGATTTGCGAGCTATTTTGCTTGTTTCGACGCTGAAACGGTAGTGCATTACATTTGCAGTGTAAAATGGAGTTCAGCGGGCGCTTAAACGTCGAAATATCTCCAACGGGAAGGAAATGACGGCCATTTTTCGTCAAAATCGACGAAATCATCGAGATTTGCGAGCTATTTTGCTTGTTTCGACGCTTAAACGATAGTGCATTACATTTGCAGTGTAAAACGGAGTGAAATGAGCGCTTAAACGTCGAAATATCTCCAACGGGAAGGAAATGACGGCTATTTTTCGCCAAAATCAACGAAATCATCGCGATTTGCGAGCTATTTTGCCTGTTTCGACGCTTAAACGGTACTGCGTTACATTTGCAGTGTAAAACGGAGTGAAATGAGCGCTTAAACGTCGAAATATCTCCAACGGGAAGGAAATGACGGCCATTTTTCGTCAAAATCGACGAAATCATCGAGATTTGCGAGCTATTTTGCTTGTTTCGACGCTTAAACGATAGTGCATTACATTTGCAGTGTAAAACGGAGTGAAATGAGCGCATAAACGTCGAAATATCTCCAACGGGAAGAAAATGACGGCTATTTTTCGCCAAAATCAACGAAATCATCGCGATTTGCGAGCTACTTTGCTTGTTTCGACGCTTAAACGGTAGTGCGTTACATTTGCAGTGAAAAGCGGAGTGAAATGAGCGCTTAAACGTCGAAATATCTCCAACGGGAAGGAAATGACGGCTAGATTTCATCAAAATCGACGAAATCATCGCGATTTGCGACCAGTTTCGCTTGTTTCGACGCTTAAACTGTGGTGCATTACACTTGGCGTGCAAAATGGAGTGAAATGAGCGCTTATACGTCGAAATAGCTCCAACGGGAAGGAAATGACGGCTATTTTTCGTCAAAATCGACGAAATCATCGCGATTTGCGAGCTATTTTGCTTGTTTCGACGCTTAAACGGTAGTGCATTACATTTGCAGTGAAAAACGGAGTGAAATGAGCGCTTAAACTTCGAAATATCTCCAACGGGAAGGAAATGACGGCTATTTTTCGCCAAAATCGACGAAATCATCGCGATTTGTGAGCTATTTTGCATGTTTCGACGCTTAAACGGTAGTGCATTACACTCGGCGTGCAAAATGGAGTTCAGGAAGCGCGTAAACGTCGAAATATCTCCATGGCGAAGGAAATGACGGGTAGATTTCATCAAAATCGACGAAATCATTGCGATTTGCGACCCGTTTCGCCTGTTTCGACGTTTAAACGGTAGTGCATTACATTTGCAGTGTAAAATTGAGTGAAGTGAGCACTTATACGTCGAAATAGCTCCAACGGGAAGGAAATGACAGCTAGTTTTCGTCAAAATCGACGAAATCATCGCAATTTGCGACCAGTTTCGCTTGTTTCGATGCTGAAACGGTAGTGCATTGCATTTGCAGTGTAAAATGGAGTTCAACGAGCGCTTAAACGTCGAAATATCTCCAATTGAAGGAAATGACGGGTAGATTTCATCAAAATCGACGAAATCTTCGCGATTTGCGAGCTATTTTGCTTGTCTCGACGCTTAAACGGCAGTGCATTACATTTGCAGTCTAAAATGGAGTTCAGCGAGCGCTTAAACGTCGAGATATCTCCAACGGGAAGGAATAGAAGGCTGGATTTCATTGAAATCGACGAAATCATCGCGATTTGCGACCAGTTTCGCTTGTTTCGACGCTGAAACGGTAATGCATTACACTTGGCATGTAAAATGGAGTGAAATGAGCGCTTATACGTCGAAATAGCTCCAACGGGAAGGAAATGACGGCTATTTTTCGTCAAAATCGACGAAATCATCGCGATTTGCGAGCTATTTTGCTTGTTTCGACGCTTAAACGGTAGTGCATTACATTTGCAGTGTAAAACGGAGTGAAATGAGCGCCTATACGTCGAAATAGCTGCAACGGGAAGGAAATGACGGCTATTTTTCGTCAAAATCGACGAAATCATCGCGATTGGCGAGCTATTTTGCATGTTTCGACGCTTAAACTGTAGTGCATTACATTTGCAGTGAAAAACGGAGTGAAATGAGCGCTTAAACTTCGAAATATCTCCAACGGGAAGGAAATGACGGCTATTTTTCGTCAAAATTCGCGAAATCATCGCGATTTGCGAGCTATTTTGCTTGTTTCGACGCTTAAATGGTAGTGCATTACATTTGCAGTGAAAAACGGAGTGAAATGAGCGCTTAACGTCGAAATATCGCCAAAGGGAAGGAAATGACGGCTAGATTTCATCAAAATCGACGAAATCTTCGCGATTTGCGAGCTATTTTGCTTGTCTCGACGCATAAACGGCAGTGCATTACATTTGCAGTCTAAAATTGAGTTCAGCGAGCGCCTAAACGTCGAAATATCTCCAACGGGAAGGAATAGAAGGCTAGATTTCATTGAAGTCGACGAAATCATCGCGATTTGCGACCAGTTTCGCTTGTTTCGACGCTGAAACGGTAATGCATTATACTTGTCGTGTAAAATGGAGTGAAATGAGCGCTTATACGTCGAAATAGCTCCAACGGGAAGGAAATGACGGCTATTTTTCGTCAAAATCGACGCAATCATCGCGATTTGCGAGCTATTTTGCTTGTTTCGACGCTTAAACGGTAATGCATTACATTTGCAGTGAAAAACGGAGTGAAATGAGCGCCAAAACGTCGAAATATCTCCAACGGGAAGGAATAGAAGGCTAGATTTCATTGAAATCGACGAAATCTTCGCGATTTGTGAGCTATTTTGCTTGTGTCGACGCTTAAACGGTAGACAATTACATTTGCAGTGTAAAATGGAGTTCAGCGGCCGCTTAAACGTCGAAATGTCTCCAACGGGAAAAAAATGACAGTTAGTTTTCGTCAAAATCGACGAAATCATTGCGATTTGCGAGCTATTTTGCTTGTTTCGACGCTTAAACGGTAGTGCATTACATTTGCAGTGTAAAACGGAGAGAAATGAGCGCTTAAACGTCGAAATATCTCCAACGGGAAGGAAATGACGGCTATTTTTCGTCAAAATCGACGAAATCATCGCGATTTGCGAGCTATTTTGCTTGATTTGACGCTTAAACGATAGTGCGTTACATTTGCAGTGTAAAACGGAGTGAAATGAGCGCTTAAACGTCGAAATATCTCCAACGGGAAGGAAATGACTGCTATTTTTCGGCAAAATCGTCGAAATCATCGCGATTTGCGAGCTATTTTGCTTGTTTCGACGCTGAAGCGGTAGTGCATTACATTTGCAGTGTAAAATGGAGTTCAGCGGGCGCTTAAACGTCGAAATATCTCCAACGGGAAGGAAATGACAGTTAGTTTTCGTCAAAATCGACGAAATCATCGCGATTTGCCAGCTATTTTGCTTGTTTCGACGCTTAAACGGTAGTGCGCTACATTTGAGGTGCAAAACGGAGTGAAATGAGCGCTTAAACATCGAAATATCTCCAACGGGAAGGAAATGACGGCTAGATTTCATCAAAATCGACGAAATCATCGCGATTTGCGACCAGTTTCGCTTGTTTCGACGCTGAAACGGTAATGCATTACACTTGGCGTGTAAAATGGAGTGATATGAGCGATTAAACGTCAAAATATCTCCAACAGGTAGGACATGTCAGCTAGTTTTCGTCAAAATCGACGAAATCATCGCGATTTGCGAGCTATTTTGCTTGTCTCGACGCTTAGACTGTAGTGCATTACACTTGGCGTGCAAAATGGAGTGAAATGAGCGCTTAAACTTCGAAATATCTGAAACGGGACGGAAATATCGGCTAGATTTCATCAAAATCGACGAAATCTTCGCGATTTGCTAGCTATTTTGCTTGTGTCGGCGCTTAAACGGTAGACAATTACATTTGCAGTGTAAAATGGAGTTCAGCGGCCGCTTATACGTCGAAATATCTCCAACGGGAAAAAATGACAGTTAGTTTTCGTCAAAATCGACGAAATCTTCGCGATTTGCGAGCTATTTTGCTTGTTTCGACGCTTAAACCGTAGTGCAATGCATTTGCAGTGTAAAATGGTGTTCATCGAGCGCTCAAACGTCGAAATATCTCCAACGGGAAGGAAATGACGGCCATTTTTCGTCAAAATCGACGAGATCATCGAGATTTGCGAGCTATTTTGCTTGTTTCGACGCTTAAACGATAGTGCATTACATTTGCAGTGTAAAACGGAGTGCAATGAGCGCTTAAACGTCGAAATATCTCCAACGGGAAGAAAATGACGGCTATTTTTCGACAAAATCAACGAAACCATCGCGATTTGCGACCAGTTTCGCTTGTTTCGACGCTTAAACTGTAGTGCAGTACACTTGGCGTGCAAAATGGAGTGAAATGAGCGCTTAAACTTCGAAATATCTGCAACGGGACGGAAAAGTCGGCTAGATTTCATCAAAATCGACGAAATCGTCGCGATTTGCGAGCTATTTTGCTTGTTTCGACGCTTAAACGGTAGTACGTTACATTTGAAGTGTAAAATGGAGTTCAGCGGGCGCTTAAACGTCGAAATATCTCCAACGGGAAGGGAATGACAGTTAGTTTTCGTCAAAATCGACGAAATCTTCGCGATTTGCAACCTGTTGGGCTTGTTTCGACACTGAAACGCACGTGCATTACACTTATCCTGTAAAATGGAGGGAAATGAGCGCTTAAACGTCGAAATATCTGCAACGGGAAGGAATAGAAGGCTAGATTTCATCAAAATCGAAAAAATCATCGCGATTTATGACCTGTTTCGGTTGTTTCTACGCTGAAACTGGTAGATAATTACACTCGGCGTGCAAAATGGAGTTCAATCAGCGCTTAAACGTCGATATATCTCCAACGAGAAGGAGATGACGGGTAGATTTCATCAAAATCGACGAAATTATTGCGATTTGCGACCTGTTTCGCTTGTTTCGACGCTTAAACGGTAGTGCATTACATTTGCAGTGTAAAATTGAGTGAAATGAGCACTTAAACGTCGAAATATCTCCAACGGGAAGGAAATAACAGCTAGTTTTCGTCAAAATCGACGAAATCATCGCAAATTGCGACCAGTTTCGCTTGTTTCGACGCTGAAACAGCAGTGCATTGCATTTGCAGTGTAAAATGGAGTTCAACGAGCGCTTAAACGTCGAAATATCTCCAAAGGGAAGGAAATGACGGCTAGATTTCATCAAAATCGACGAAATCTTCCCGATTTGCGAGCTATTTTGCTTGTCTCGACGCTTAAACGGCAGTGCATTACATTTGCAGTCTAGAATGGAGTTCAGCGAGCGCTTAAATGACGAAATATCTCCAACGGGAAGGAATAGAAGGCTAGATTTCATTGAAATCGACGAAATCTTCGCGATTTGTGAGCTATTTTGCTTCTGTCGACGCTTAAACGGTAGACAATTACATTTGCAGTGTAAGATGGAGTTCAGCGGGCGCTTAAACGTCGAAATATCTCCAACGGGAAGAAAATGACACATAGTTTTCGCCAAAATCGACGAAATCATCGCGATTTGCGAGCTGTTTTGCTTGTTTCGACGCTTAAACGGTAGTGCGTTACATTTGCAGTGTAAAACGGAGTGAAATGAGCGCTTAAACGTCGAAATATCTCCAACGGGAAGGAAATGACGGCTAGATTTCATCAAAATCGACGAAATCTTCGCGATTTGCGAGCTGTTTTGCTTGTGTCGACGCTTAAACGGTAGACAATTACATTTGCAGTGTAAAATGGAGTTCAGCGGCCGCTTAAACGTTGAAATATCTCCAACGGGAAAAAAATGAGAGTTAGTTTTCGACAAAATCGACGAAATCATCGCGATTTGCGAGCTATTTTGCTTGTTTCGACGCTTAAACTGTAGTGCATTACATTTGCAGTGTAAAACGGAGTGAAATGAGCGCTTACACGTCGAAATATCTCCAACGGGAAGGAAATGACGGCTATTTTTCGGCAAAATCGTCGAAATCATCGCGATTTGCGAGCTATTTTGCTTGTTTCGACGCTGAAACGGTAGTGCATTACATTTGCAGTGTAAAATGGAGTTCAGCGGGCGCTTAAACGTCGAAATATCTCCAACGGGAAGGAAATGACGGCCATTTTTCGTCAAAATCGACGAAATCATCGAGATTTGCGAGCTATTTTGCTTGTTTCGACGCTTAAACGATAGTGCATTACATTTGCAGTGTAAAACGGAGTGAAATGAGCGCATAAACGTCGAAATATCTCCAACGGGAAGAAAATGACGGCTATTTTTCGCCAAAATCAACGAAATCATCGAGATTTGCGAGCTATTTTGCTTGTTTCGACGCTTAAACGATAGTGCATTACATTTGCAGTGTAAAACGGAGTGAAATGAGCGCATAAACGTCGAAATATCTCCAACGGGAAGGAAATGACGGCTAGATTTCATCAAAATCGACGAAATCATCGCGATTTGCGACCAGCTTCGCTTGTTTCGACGCTTAAACTGTGGTGCATTACACTTGGCGTGCAAAATGGAGTGAAATGAGCGCTTATACGTCGAAATAGCTCCAACGGGAAGGAAATGACGGCTATTTTTCGTCAAAATCGACGAAATCATCGCGATTTGCGAGCTATTTTGCTTGTTTCGACGCTTAAACGGTAGTGCATTACATTTGCAGTGTAAAACGGAGTGAAATGAGCGCCTATACGTCGAAATAGCTGCAACGGGAAGGAAATGACGGCTATTTTTCGTCAAAATCGACGAAATCATCGCGATTGGCGAGCTATTTTGCATGTTTCGACGCTTAAACGGTAGTGCATTACATTTGCAGTGAAAAACGGAGTGAAATGAGCGCTTAAACGTCGAAATATCTCCAACGGGAAGGAAATGACGGCTATTTTTCGCCAAAATCGACGAAATCATCGCGATTTGTGAGCTATTTTGCATGTTTCGACGCTTAAACGGTAGTGCATTACACTCGGCGTGCAAAATGGAGTTCAGGAAGCGCGTAAACGTCGAAATATCTCCATGGCGAAGGAAATGACGGGTAGATTTCATCAAAATCGACGAAATCATTGCGATTTGCGACCTGTTTCGCCTGTTTCGACGTTTAAACGGTAGTGCATTACATTTGCAGTGTAAAATTGAGTGAAATGAGCACTTAAACGTTGAATTATCTCCAACGGGAAGGAAATGACAGCTAGTTTTCGTCAAAATCGACGAAATCATCGCAATTTGCGACCAGTTTCGCTTGTTTCGACGCTGAAACGGTAGTGCATTGCATTTGCAGTGTAAAATGGAGTTCAACGAGCGCTTAAACGTCGAAATATCTCCAAAGGGAAGGAAATGACGGCTAGATTTCATCAAAATCGACGAAATCTTCGCGATTTGCGAGCTATTTTGCTTGTCTCGACGCTTAAACGGCAGTGCATTACATTTGCAGTCTAAAATGGAGTTCAGCGAGCGCTTAAACGTCGAAATATCTCCAACGGGAAGGAATAGAAGGCTAGATTTCATTGAAATCGACGAAATCATCGCGACTTGCGACCAGTTTCGCTTGTATCGACGCTGAAACGGTAATGCATTACACTTGGCGTGTAAAATGGAGTGAAATGAGCGCTTATACGTCGAAATAGCTCCAACTTGAAGGAAATGACGGATATTTTTCGTCAAAATCGACGAAATCATCGCGATTTGCGAGCTATTTTGCTTGTTTCGACGCTTAAACGATAGTGCATTACATTTGCAGTGTAAAACGGAGTGAAATGAGCGCATAAACGTCGAAATATCTCCAACGGGAAGAAAATGACGGCTATTTTTCGCCAAAATCAACGAAATCATCGCGATTTGCGAGCTACTTTGCTCGTTTCGACGCTTAAACGGTAGTGCGTTACATTTGCAGTGAAAAGCGGAGTGAAATGAGCGCTTAAACGTCGAAATATCTCCAACGGGAAGGAAATGACGGCTAGATTTCATCAAAATCGACGAAATCATCGCGATTTGCGACCAGTTTCGCTTGTTTCGACGCTTAAACTGTGGTGCATTACACTTGGCGTGCAAAATGGAGTGAAATGAGCGCTTATACGTCGAAATAGCTCCAACGGGAAGGAAATGACGGCTATTTTTCGTCAAAATCGACGAAATCATCGCGATTTGCGAGCTATTTTGCTTGTTTCGACGCTTAAACGGTAGTGCATTACATTTGCAGTGTAAAACGGAGTGAAATGAGCGCCTATACGTCGAAATAGCTGCAACGGGAAGGAAATGACGGCTATTTTTCGTCAAAATCGACGAAATCATCGCGATTGGCGAGCTATTTTGCATGTTTCGACGCTTAAACGGTAGTGCATTACATTTGCAGTGAAAAACGGAGTGAAATGAGCGCTTAAACGTCGAAATATCTCCAACGGGAAGGAAATGACGGCTATTTTTCGCCAAAATCGACGAAATCATCGCGATTTGTGAGCTATTTTGCATGTTTCGACGCTTAAACGGTAGTGCATTACACTCGGCGTGCAAAATGGAGTTCAGGAAGCGCGTAAACGTCGAAATATCTCCATGGCGAAGGAAATGACGGGTAGATTTCATCAAAATCGACGAAATCATTGCGATTTGCGACCTGTTTCGCCTGTTTCGACGTTTAAACGGTAGTGCATTACATTTGCAGTGTAAAATTGAGTGAAATGAGCACTTAAACGTCGAAATAGCTCCAACGGGAAGGAAATGACAGCTAGTTTTCGTCAAAATCGACGAAATCATCGCAATTTGCGACCAGTTTCGCTTGTTTCGACGCTGAAACGGTAGTGCATTGCATTTGCAGTATAAATGGAGTTCAACGAGCGCTTAAACGTCGAAATATCTCCAAAGGGAAGGAAATGACGGCTAGATTTCATCAAAATCGACGAAATCTTCGCGATTTGCGAGCTATTTTGCTTGTCTCGACGCTTAAACGGCAGTGCATTACATTTGCAGTCTAAAATGGAGTTCAGCGAGCGCTTAAACGTCGAAATATCTCCAACGGGAAGGAATAGAAGGCTAGATTTCATTGAAATCGACGAAATCATCGCGATTTGCGACCAGTTTCGCTTGTATCGACGCTGAAACGGTAATGCATTACACTTGGCGTGTAAAATGGAGTGAAATGAGCGCTTATACGTCGAAATAGCTCCAACTTGAAGGAAATGACGGCTATTTTTCGTCAAAATCGACGAAATCATCGCGATTTGCGAGCTATTTTGCTTGTTTCGACGCTTAAACGGTAGTGCATTACATTTTCAGTGTAAAACGGAGTGAAATGAGCGCTTATACGTCGAAATAGCTCCAACGGGAAGGAAATGACGGCTATTTTTCGTCAAAATTCGCGAAATCATCGCGATTTGCGAGCTATTTTGCTTGTTTCGACGCTTAAATGGTAGTGCATTACATTTGCAGTGAAAAACGGAGTGAAATGAGCGCTTAACGTCGAAATATCGCCAAAGGGAAGGAAATGACGGCTAGATTTCATCAAAATCGACGAAATCTTCGCGATTTGCGAGCTATTTTGCTTGTCTCGACGCATAAACGGCGGTGCATTACATTTGCAGTCTAAAATTGAGTTCAGCGAGCGCCTAAACGTCGAAATATCTCCAACGGGAAGGAATAGAAGGCTAGATTTCATTGAAATCGACGAAATCATCGCGATTTGCGACCAGTTTCGCTTGTTTCGACGCTGAAACGGTAATGCATTATACTTGGCGTGTAAAATGGAGTGAAATGAGCGCTTATACGTCGAAATAGCTCCAACGGGAAGGAAATGACGGCTATTTTTCGTCAAAATCGACGAAATCATCGCGATTTGCGAGCTATTTTGCTTGTTTCGACGCTTAAACGGTAATGCATTACATTTGCAGTGAAAAACGGAGTGAAATGAGCGCCAAAACGTCGAAATATCTCCAACGGGAAGGAATAGAAGGCTAGATTTCATTGAAATCGACGAAATCTTCGCGATTTGTGAGCTATTTTGCTTGTGTCGACGCTTAAACGGTAGACAATTACATTTGCAGTGTAAAATGGAGTTCAGCGGCCGCTTAAACGTCGAAATGTCTCCAACGGGAAAAAAATGACAGTTAGTTTTCGTCAAAATCGACGAAATCATTGCGATTTGCGAGCTATTTTGCTTGTTTCGACGCTTAAACGGTAGTGCATTACATTTGCAGTGTAAAACGGAGAGAAATGAGCGCTTAAACGTCGAAATATCTCCAACGGGAAGGAAATGACGGCTATTTTTCGTCAAAATCGACGAAATCATCGCGATTTGCGAGCTATTTTGCTTGATTTGACGCTTAAACGATAGTGCATTACATTTGCAGTGTAAAACGGAGTGAAATGAGCGCCTATACGTCGAAATAGCTGCAACGGGAAGGAAATGACGGCTATTTTTCGTCAAAATCGACGAAATCATCGCGATTGGCGAGCTATTTTGCATGTTTCGACGCTTAAACGGTAGTGCATTACATTTGCAGTGAAAAACGGAGTGAAATGAGCGCTTAAACGTCGAAATATCTCCAACGGGATGGAAATGACGGCTATTTTTCGCCAAAATCGACGAAATCATCGCGATTTGTGAGCTATTTTGCATGTTTCGACGCTTAAACGGTAGACAATTACATTTGCAGTGTAAAATGGAGTTCAGCGGCCGCTTATACGTCGAAATATCTCCAACGGGAAAAAAATGACAGTTAGTTTTCGTCAAAATCGACGAAATCTTCGCGATTTGCGAGCCATTTTGCTTGTTTCGACGCTTAAACCGTAGTGCAATGCATTTGCAGTGTAAAATGGTGTTCATCGAGCGCTCAAACGTCGTAATATCTCCAACGGGAAGGAAATGACGGCCATTTTTCGTCAAAATCGACGAAATCATCGCGATTTGCGAGCTATTTTGCTTGTTTCGACGCTTAAACGGTAGTGCATTACATTTGCAGTGTAAAACGGAGTGAAATTAGCGCCTATACGTCGAAATAGCTGCAACGGGAAGGAAATGACGGCTATTTTTCGTCAAAATCGACGAAATCATCGCGATTGGCGAGCTATTTTGCATGTTTCGACGCTTAAACGGTAGTGCATTACATTTGCAGTGAAAAACGGAGTGAAATGAGCGCTTAAACGTCGAAATATCTCCAACGGGAAGGAAATGACGGCTATTTTTCGCCAAAATCGACGAAATCATCGCGATTTGTGAGCTATTTTGCATGTTTCGACGCTTAAACGGTAGTGCATTACACTCGGCGTGCAAAATGGAGTTCAGGAAGCGCGTAAACGTCGAAATATCTCCATGGCGAAGGAAATGACGGGTAGATTTCATCAAAATCGACGAAATCATTGCGATTTGCGACCTGTTTCGCCTGTTTCGACGTTTAAACGGTAGTGCATTACATTTGCAGTGTAAAATTGAGTGAAATGAGCACTTAAACGTCGAAATAGCTCCAACGGGAAGGAAATGACAGCTAGTTTTCGTCAAAATCGACGAAATCATCGCAATTTGCGACCAGTTTCGCTTGTTTCGACGCTGAAACGGTAGTGCATTGCATTTGCAGTGTAAATGGAGTTCAACGAGCGCTTAAACGTCGAAATATCTCCAAAGGGAAGGAAATGACGGCTAGATTTCATCAAAATCGACGAAATCTTCGCGATTTGCGAGCTATTTTGCTTGTCTCGACGCTTAAACGGCAGTGCATTACATTTGCAGTCTAAAAATGGAGTTCAGCGAGCGCTTAAAACGTCGAAATATCTCCCAACGGGAAGGAATAGGCTACAGATTTCATTGAAATCGACGAAATCATCGCGACTTGCGACCAGTTTCGCTTGTATCGACGCTGAAAATGAGTGAAATGAGCGCTTATACGCGTCGAAATATCTCCAGCGGGAAGGAAATGACGGCTATTTTTCGTCCAAATAAACGAAATCTTCGCGACTTGCGAGTTATTTTGCTTGTTTCGACGCTTAAATGGTTGTGCATTGCATTAGCACTGTGAAATGGAGTTCAACGAGCGCTTAAACCTCGAAATATCTCCAACGGGAAGGAAATGACGGCTATTTTTCGTCCAAATAAACGAAATCTTCGCGATTTGCGAGATATTTTGCTTGTTTCGACGCTTAAATGGCTGTGCATTGCATTAGCACTGTGAAATGGAGTTCAAGGAGCGCTTAAACGTCGAAATATCTCCAACGGGAAGGAAATGACGGCTAGATTTCATCAAAATCGACGAAATCATCGCGATTTGCGACCAGTTTCGCTTGTTTCGACGCTTAAACTGTGGTGCATTACACTTGGCGTGCAAAATGGAGTGAAATGAGCGCTTATACGTCGAAATAGCTCCAACGGGAAGGAAATGACGGCTATTTTTCGTCAAAATCGACGAAATCATCGCGATTTGCGAGCTATTTTGCTTGTTTCGACGCTTAAACGGTAGTGCATTACATTTGCAGTGTAAAACGGAGTGAAATGAGCGCCTATACGTCGAAATAGCTGCAACGGGAAGGAAATGACGGCTATTTTTCGTCAAAATCGACGAAATCATCGCGATTGGCGAGCTATTTTGCATGTTTCGACGCTTAAACGGTAGTGCATTACATTTGCAGTGAAAAACGGAGTGAAATGAGCGCTTAAACGTCGAAATATCTCCAACGGGATGGAAATGACGGCTATTTTTCGCCAAAATCGACGAAATCATCGCGATTTGTGAGCTATTTTGCATGTTTCGACGCTTAAACGGTAGTGCATTACACTCGGCGTGCAAAATGGAGTTCAGGAAGCGCGTAAACGTCGAAATATCTCCATGGCGAAGGAAATGACGGGTAGATTTCATCAAAATCGACGAAATCATTGCGATTTGCGACCTGTTTCGCCTGTTTCGACGTTTAAACGGTAGTGCATTACATTTGCAGTGTAAAATTGAGTGAAATGAGCACTTAAACGTCGAAATATCTCCAACGGGAAGGAAATGACGGCTATTTTTCGTCAAAATCGACGAAATCATCGCGATTGGCGAGCTATTTGGCATGTTTCGACGCTTAAACGGTAGTGCATTACATTTGCAGTGAAAAACGGAGTGAAATGAGCGCTTAAACGTCGAAATATCTCCAACGGGAAGGAAATGACGGCTAGATTTCATCAAAATCGACGAAATCTTCGCGATTTGCGAGCTATTTTGCTTGTCTCGACGCTTAAACGGCAGTGCATTACATTTGCAGTCTAAAATGGAGTTCAGCGAGCGCTTAAACGTCGAAATATCTCCAACGGGAAGGAATAGAAGGCTAGATTTCATTGAAATCGACGAAATCATCGCGATTTGCGACCAGTTTCGCTTGTATCGACGCTGAAACGGTAATGCATTACACTTGGCGTGTAAAATGGAGTGAAATGAGCGCTTATACGTCGAAATAGCTCCAACGGGAAGGAAATGACGGCTATTTTTCGTCAAAATCGACGAAATCATCGCGATTTGCGAGCTATTTTGCTTGTTTCGACGCTTAAACGGTAGTGCATTACATTTGCAGTGTAAAACGGAGTGAAATGAGCGCCTATACGTCGAAATAGCTGCAACGGGAAGGAAATGACGGCTATTTTTCGTCAAAATCGACGAAATCATCGCGATTGGCGAGCTATTTTGCATGTTTCGACGCTTAAACGGTAGTGCATTACATTTGCAGTGAAAAACGGAGTGAAATGAGCGCTTAAACGTCGAAATATCTCCAACGGGATGGAAATGACGGCTATTTTTCGCCAAAATCGACGAAATCATCGCGATTTGTGAGCTATTTTGCATGTTTCGACGCTTAAACGGTAGACAATTACATTTGCAGTGTAAAATGGAGTTCAGCGGCCGCTTATACGTCGAAATATCTCCAACGGGAAAAAAATGACAGTTAGTTTTCGTCAAAATCGACGAAATCTTCGCGATTTGCGAGCCATTTTGCTTGTTTCGACGCTTAAACCGTAGTGCAATGCATTTGCAGTGTAAAATGGTGTTCATCGAGCGCTCAAACGTCGTAATATCTCCAACGGGAAGGAAATGACGGCCATTTTTCGTCAAAATCGACGAAATCATCGCGATTTGCGAGCTATTTTGCTTGTTTCGACGCTTAAACGGTAGTGCATTACATTTGCAGTGTAAAACGGAGTGAAATTAGCGCCTATACGTCGAAATAGCTGCAACGGGAAGGAAATGACGGCTATTTTTCGTCAAAATCGACGAAATCATCGCGATTGGCGAGCTATTTTGCATGTTTCGACGCTTAAACGGTAGTGCATTACATTTGCAGTGAAAAACGGAGTGAAATGA